>NC_034190.2:40635752-40687290 GCF_002021735.2 Oncorhynchus kisutch | reverse complement strand
CTCTCTCTCTCTCTCTCTCTCTCTCTCTCTCCTCTCTCTCTCTCTCTATCTCGCTCCTCTGCAGCCCCCAATGAACCTTACTGTTGCAAATTCGCTGATGGAGGGCAGAAGAAACCGCCAGAGCCAGAGGCAAGTACCCGCAGAAACGGGCGCCATGGCACAGGAAGGCGAGGTAAGCCACTGGCTCATTACAGCCGCCATTTGGTTCCATAGGTACAGCCATCCGGCAGTTACCATTAACCCTCCATTACATACCACCTACTCATGGCACTGGAATGACGTTTGTTAAGAAAGTGGGCATTTAACCTCTGAGGGTAATGGCAGTCTTAAAAATGGGTCATTTGGGTCCCCTCCCAAAGCTCTTTTAGGATTCCGAAACATGTGGGTCCATGTACACCACGACAGGCTGTCTCCCATGTTTAAGGTTGGCGCTGGTAGTGGAAAAAAGCACTTTAAGTATCGATCCAAACATTCAGAATAAGAGTTGACATGTAAATGCGTTTGAAGGTTGTATGAGTCTCCTGTCAAGGCTACCAAACATATTAGTGTTCCTCTCATGGTTCATAGTGGTTCAGGCCTATAAATTGGATCCATAACATATTCAGCAGTTACAGCCTACAAGGGGAAGGGCAGTCGGGGGGGGGGGGGGGGTCATGCGGGTCTACACCCCTACGGATAATGTGAACTTGCAGGGGCTGACAGTTGAGCTGAAGCTGCACGGTAGAGAGGAAAGGAAAATATATCGGCTCTCGGTTGAGATGGGCCTGGCTGTGTGTCCTTCACGTAACATGCTCTCAGTCTGTCTGCTTGTAGGTTGTGTGTGTGTGAAGTTTGTGTGTGCTTTGCAAGCATATGTTTGTGTGTGAACGCCCATCACAGACTCAGCAGCCCAAACACAGAGCCCGGTGAGGCCTGTTTACCCTAACAGCCCGTTGCTACAGAGCCTCACACACTGACAGGGTCAGCTGATTACACTTGACGTGAGGTAAGGGGGGGGGGGGGGTGCAGCATCTGGAAAGAGGAGAGAAGAAAGGAGGCAGCATCGCAAGAGTAGACAGAACACACAACAACACTCTCTCATCTCTCTGTCCTGACCCACTCTCTCCTCCCTCTCTCTCATCTCTCCTTCCTGACCCCCTCTCTCCTCCCTCTCTCTCATCTCTCTGTCCTGACCCACTCTCTCCTCCCTCTCTCTCATCTCTCCTTCCTGACCCCCTCTCTTCTCCCTCTCTCTCATCTCTCCTTCCTGACCCCCTCTCTCCTCCCTCTCTCTCATCTCTCCTTCCTGATCCCCCCTCTCCTCCCTCTCTCTCATCTCTCCTTCCTGACCCCCTCTCTCCTCCATCTCTCTCATCTCTCTGTCCTGACCCACTCTCTCATCTCTCGGTCCTGACCCCCTCTCTCCTCCCTCTCTCTCATCTCTCCTTCCTGACGCCCTCTCTCCTCCCTCTCTCTCATCTCTCTGTCCTGACCCACTCTCTCCTCCCTCTCTCTCATCTCTCCTTCCTGACCCCCTCTCTTCTCCCTCTCTCTCATCTCTCCTTCCTGACCCCCTCTCTCCTCCCTCTCTCTCATCTCTCCTTCCTGATCCCCCCTCTCCTCCCTCTCTCTCATCTCTCCTTCCTGACCCCCTCTCTCCTCCATCTCTCTCATCTCTCTGTCCTGACCCACTCTCTCATCTCTCGGTCCTGACCCCCTCTCTCCTCCCTCTCTCTCATCTCTCCTTCCTGACCCCCTCTCTCCTCCCTCTCTCTCATCTATCTGTCCTGACCCCCTCTCTCCTCCCTCTCTCTCATCTCTCCTTCCTGACCCCCTCTCTTCTCCCTCTCTCTCATCTCTCCTTCCTGACCCCCTCTCTCCTCCCTCTCTCTCATCTCTCCTTCCTGATCCCCTCTCTCCTCCCTCTCTCTCATCTCTCCTTCCTGATCCCCTCTCTCCTCCCTCTCTCTCATCTCTCCTTCCTGACCCCCTCTCTCCTCCATCTCTCTCATCTCTCTGTCCTGACCCACTCTCTCATCTCTCGGTCCTGACCCCCTCTCTCCTCCCTCTCTCTCATCTCTCCTTCCTGACCCCCTCTCTCCACCCTCTCTCTCATCTCTCCTTCCTGACCCCCTCTCTCCTCCCTCTCTCTCATCTCTCCTTCCTGACCCCCTCTCTCCTCCATCTCTCTCATCTCTCTGTCCTGACCCATTCTCTCATCTCTCGGTCCTGACCCCCTCTCTCCTCCCTCTCTCTCATCTCTCCTGCCTGACCCCCTCTCTCCTCCCTCTCTCTCATCTCTCTGTCCTGACCCACTCTCTCCTCCCTCTCTCATATCTCTCTGTCCTGACCCACTCTCTCTTCCCTCTCTCTCATCTCTCTGTCCTGACCCCCTCTCTCCTCCCTCTCTCTCATCTCTCTGTCCTGACCCACTCTCTCCTCCCTCTCTCTCATCTCTCTGGCCTGACCCCCTCTCTCCTCCCTCTCTCTCATCTCTCTGTCCTGACCCCCTCTCTCTCATCTCTCCTACCTGACCCCCTCTCTCCTCCCTCTCTCTCATCTCTCTGTCTCTCCTCCCTCTCTCTCATCTCTCTGTCCTGACCCCCTCTCTCCTCCCTCTCTCTCATCTCTCTGTCCTGACCCCCTCTCTCCTCCCTCTCTCTCATCTCTCCTTCCTGACCCCCTCTCTCCTCCCTCTCTCTCATCTCTCTGTCCTGACCCCCTCTCTCCTCCCTCTCTCATATCTCTCTGTCCTGACCCACTCTCTCTTCCCTCTCTCTCATCTCTCTGTCCTGACCCCCTCTCTCCTCCCTCTCTCTCATCTCTCTGTCCTGACCCACTCTCTCCTCCCTCTCTCCCATCTCTCTGTCCTGACCCCCTCTCTCCTCCCTCTCTCTCATCTCTCTGTCCTGACCCACTCTTTCCTCCCTCTCTCTCATCTCTCCTCTCTCTCTCATCTCTCCTCCCCTCCCTCTCATCTCTCCTCCCCCTCTCTCATATCTTCTCCCTCTCCTCCTTCTCTCTCATCTCTTCTCCCTCTCCTCCTCCTCTCTCATCTCTCCTCCCTCTCCTACCTCTCTCTCATCTCTCCTACCTCTCTCGCATCTCTCCTCCCTCTCCCCCTCTCTCTCATCTCTCCTCCCTCTCCCCCTCTCTCTCATCTCTCCTCCCTCTCCTACCTCTCTCTCATCTCTTCTCCCTCATCTCTCCACCTTCTCTCTCATCTATCCTCCCTCTTCTCCCTCTCCTCCTTCTCTCTCATCTCTCCTCCTTCTCTCTCATCTCTCCTCCCTCTCCTCCTTCTCTCTCATCTCTCCTCCCTCCTACCTCTCTCATCTCTCATCTCTCCTACCTCTCTTATCTCTCCTCCCTCTCCTCCTTCTCTCATCTCTTCTCCCTCTCCTCCTTCTCTCATCTCTTCTCCCTCTCCTTCTCTCTCATCTCTCCTCCCTCTCCTACCTCTCTCTCATCTCTCCTCCCTCTCTCTCATCTCCCTCTCCTCGTTCTCTCTCATCTCTCCTCCTTGTCTATCATCTCTCCTCCCTCTCCTACCTCTCTCTCATCTCTCCTCCCTCTCCTACCTCTCTCTCATCTCTCCAACCTCTCTCGCATCTCTCCTCCCTCTCCCCCTCTCTCTCATCTATCCTCCCTCTCCTACCTCTCTCTCATCTCTCCTCCCTCTTCTCCCTCTCCTCCTTCTCTCTCATCTCTCCTCCTTCTCTCTCATCTCTCCTCCCTCTCCTCCTTCTCTCTCATCTCTCCTCCCTCCTACCTCTCTCATCTCTCCTACCTCTCTCTCATCTCATCTCTCATCTCTCCTACCTCTCTTATCTCTCCTCCGTCTTCTCTCATCTCTTCTCCCTCTCCTCCTTCTCTCATCTCTTCTCCCTCTCCTTCTCTCTCATCTCTCCTCCCTCTCCTACCTCTCTCTCATCTCCCACCCCTCCTTCTCTCTCATCTCTCCTCCTTCTCTATCATCTCTCCTCCCTCTCCTACCTCTCTCTCATCTCTCCTCCCTCTCCTACCTCTCTCATCTTTCCTCCCTCTCTCTCATCTTTCCTACCTCAACCCCCACACAGTAACAGTCCTTAGATTAAACTGCTTGCATCTCACATGCAGATTAACGACATGATTTGTGTTTTTATCTCTGCAAAAAGGCCCTCAGGCTCATCAGATCGGATGAGTTTTATATCTCTCCTCCCTTGTCTCCCCCATTTCCTCCCTCCTTCCCTCCCTCCTTTCTTCGCCTTGCTATGGTTAAGGACATGATTGAGAGGCAGGTGAAGACGTTTGTGTGTGTGAGAGAGTGCTTGCACATACCTACATATGCACATGTGTGTTTGCTTACATTTGTTCGTACCTTTGTGTGTGTGTGTGTCAGCGATGCCCCCACAGTCATTGATCAGCAGCACAGCCAGGGTCTGGAGATAGGCATCACATGTGAGTCTGTTTATCAGACGTTCTCCAGTCCTTCACCAAGGGCCTCCCGTTCCGTGGCCAGATGAAGAGGGCGTCCCATTCCGCGGCCAGATGAAGAGGGCGTCCCGTTCCGCGGCCAGATGAAGAGGGCGTCCCGTTCCGCGGCCAGATGAAGAGGGCGTCCCGTTCCGCGGCCAGAGGAAGAGGGCGTCCCGTTCCGCGGCCAGAGGAAGAGGGCGTCCCGTTCCGCGGCCAGAGGAAGAGGGCCTCCCGTTCCGCGGCCAGAGGAAGAGGGCCTCCCGTTCCGCGGCCAGAGGAAGAGGGCCTCCCGTTCCGCGGCCAGAAGAAGAGGGCGTCCCGTTCCGCGGCCAGAGGAAGAGGGCGTCCCGTTCCGCGGCCAGAGGAAGAGGGCGTCCCGTTCCGCGGCCAGAGGAAGAGGGCGTCCCGTTCCGAGGTTCTACCGGCGCACGCCATTTGCTACGTTCTCCATCTATCCCCTTTTTGAAGTCAGCCAAACTCCCAAAACACATCAGGGGTCTAGTAGAGCAGCAAGCAACTGCATTGTGGCGTGATTAGTCAGGAGTAGAAAAGAGGTCAGAAGTCTGTTTTCATCTAAGTGACTATGAGGCATGCAAATGCTCTCTCAAGCATGCCACATCTTTCAAATGATGTGCGCTTACACACACACACACGAGATCCTACTCTGTAGGAGTCACACATGCTCACACACACACACACACGCATGACATACACTCATACACACACCCTAAATGATTAAATCGTTAACACACACACAGGTAGTCTCACAAAGTCACACTAGCTCAAGTGCTTTCTCTTGGGGAAAGTGTTCATATGTGAAAAACCACGGGGTTCTCCCGTGTGAAAGAAAGCCTGACAGATGTTTTTGAGAGAGAGGGTGTGTGTCCTACAGCCGGACACCATGGGTGGGGTTTCCTGTGGACGTCCAGTACAGGCATTCTTCCAGCTGTCTTTCTGTCACACCCACATACTGTACTACAGTATACACACACTCTTACACACTTCCTCCCGCTGTCTCTCATTCACACGCTCCATCTTCTTCTCTCTCTGTCACACCCACATACTGTACTACAGTATACACACACTCTCACACACTTCCTCCCGCTGTCTCTCATTCACACGCTCCATCTTCTTCTCTCTCTGTCACACCCACATACTTTCTGTATACTCTCTCTTCTTCTCTTTCTGTTTACTCTCTCTTCTTCTCTTTCTGTTTACTCTCTATTCTTCTCTTTCTGTTTACTCTCTCTTCTTCTCTTTCTGTTTACTCTCTCCTTCTCTTTCTGTTTACTCTCTCTTCTTCTCTTTCTGTTTACTCTCTCTTCTTCTCTTTCTGTTTACTCTCTCTTCTTCTCTTTCTGTTTACTCTCTCTTCTTCTCTTTCTGTTTACTCTCTCTTCTTCTCTTTCTGTTTACTCTCTCTTCTTCTCTTTCTGTTTACTCTCTCTCCTCGTCATCTCACTTTCTTTTTCTCTTTCTTACACACGTTCTCTCTCTCGCGCGCGCTTTGTACCTGACTCGGCAACAGCATGCATAATCAGTCATGGCCATGCAGCCGACCCTTATGGGGGATTGTCTGTGTGAGCCAGGCAGCCATGGTGTGGAATTCATTAACACATGGAAGCAAGGGCACCACGCACGGGACTTATCAGCCTCACCAGACAGCTGGCCCGGTCTGGGATGGCCATTAGCACGTAGAGGCACACAGACGTAGACAAATACACACACAGACATAAAGGCACACACACACACTTCCTGTTAGTGGAACATTCAGGCACATACTCTATATGTACATGCATACGCTCAAATGCACACACACATACACACACACACTTCCTGTCAGTGGAACATTCAGGCACATACTCTATATGTACATGCATACGCTCAAATGCACACACACACACACACACACACACTTCCTGTCAGTGGAACATTCAGGCACATACTCTATATGTACATGCATACGCTCAAATGCACACACACACACACACACTTCCTGTCAGTGGAACATTCAGGCACATACTCTATATGTACATGCATACGCTCAAATGCACACACACACACACACACACACACACACACACACACACACACTTCCTGTCAGTGGAACATACAGGCACATACTCTATATGTACATGCATACGCTCAAATGCACACACACATATACACACACACACACACACACACACACACACACACATTCTGTCAGTGGAACATACAGGCACATACTCTATATGTACATGCATACGCTCAAATGCACACACACACACACACACACTTCCTCCGCCAACACTCAAACATACGGATACTCTCTCAAATGCGAACACGCATACTCTCACACTCAAAGACACTCACACGAAGGAACCACACCCAGGACTACTGTTTAATTATTATTCGTTTTATGATATGTTTATTATTTTCCAAATGAAAAAAGAAGGCCGAGATACAAACATTGACATTGTACTGTTGAATGGGATGGCACATCTACTGGACCAAAGAGCACTTAACTCACACATACACAAATATTATACATGGTAAATATTATACATGGTAAATATTATACATGGTAAATATTATAAATTGTGAATATTATAAATTGTGAATATTATACATGGTAAATATTATACATGGTAAATATTATACATGGTAAATATTATACATGGTAAATATTATAAATTGTGAATATTATAAATTGTGAATATTATACATGGTAAATATTATACATGGTAAATATTATAAATTGTGAATATTATAAATTGTGAATATTATACATGGTAAATATTATACATGGTAAATATTATACATGGTAAATATTATACATGGTGAATATTATACATGGTAAATATTATACATGGTAAATATTATAAATGGTGAATATTATACATGGTAAATATTGTAAATTGTGAATATTATACATGGTAAATATTATACACGGTAAATATAATACATGGTAAATATTATAAATGGTAAATAGCATACATGGCAAATAGTATGCATGGTACATATTATACGCGACATATATTATACATGGTAAATAGTATAAATTGTGAATATTACGCATGGTAAATATTATACATGGTAAATATTATACATGGTACATATTATACATGGCACATATTATACATAGTACATATTATAAATTGTGAATATTATACATGGCAAATATTATAAATGGTGAATATTATAAATTGTGAATATTATAAATGGTAAATATTATACATGGTAAATATTATACATGGTAAATATTATACATGGTAAATATTATAAATTGTGAATATTATACATGGTAAATATTATACATGGTAAATATTATACATGGTAAATATTATAAATTGTGAATATTATACATGGTAAATATTATACATGGTAAATATTATACATGGTAAATATTATACATGGTAAATATTATAAATTGTGAATATTATACATGGTAAATATTATACATGGTAAATATTATACATGGTAAATATTATAAATTGTGAATATTATACATGGTAAATATTATACATGGTAAATATTATACATGGTGAATATTATAAATGGTAAATATTATACATGGTAAATATTATAAATGGTAAATATTATACATGGTAAATATTATACATGGTAAATATTATACATGGTAAATATTATACATGGTAAATATTATACATGGTAAATATTATACATGGTGAATATTATAAATGGTAAATATTATACATGGTAAATATTATACATGGTGAATATTATAAATGGTAAATATTATACATGGTAAATATTATACATGGTAAATATTATACATGGTAAATATTATACATGGTGAATATTATAAATGGTAAATATTATACATGGTAAATATTATACATGGTAAATATTATACATGGTAAATATTATACATGGTAAATATTATAAATTGTGAATATTATACATGGTAAATATTATACATGGTAAATATTATAAATTGTGAATATTATACATGGTAAATATTATACATGGTAAATATTATAAATGGTGAATATTATAAATGGTAAATATTATAAATGGTGCATATTATAAGAAGACAGCATTCAGTCATTACAATCTGTGTGGTTAAAGCAAAACTAAGTGGCCTAGTGAATGTTATGCTCACGCACGCACACATCCACAGTGGCCGTGTCACCCAGGGCTGATGCATCTGCTATGGGATTCATGTGGATCTCTGTTTCCCCTCACTCACATGGGTGAGGTCCATCCCCTCTAGTTACTGAGGGTCATTCCTCATTTTTAGCTCACGCAAACTTCCTAGAGGAACGAGGGAGAGAGGGGGATGGAGAGAGATGGAGAGAGGGAGATGGAGAGAGGGGGATGGAGAGAGAGAGGGGAAGAGAGAGAGAGGTAGGTAGAGAGGGGGATAGAGAGAAAGGGGAAGAGAGAGAGGTAGAGGGAGAGGGGGATAGAGAGAGGAAGAGAGGAAGAGCGTATGGGAGAGAGGGGGGACAGAAAGGGAGAGAGAGATAGGGGGAGATAAAAAAAGTGTGCTGATGAAATCTGAAACCTCAGCAGCCTCCTGTGTTAAAGCCCTCATCCGGGAGGGAAGGCTTCGGGAATGCAGATGACGGATTGCAGGGAGAGAAAGAGAGAGAGAGGGGAAGAACACGAGAGAGTGGGAGAAAGAGGAAGAGAGACAAGGGCCTCACACACTTTCATGCATACGCTCACTGTCACTTCTTTCTCTCTGTCTCGCTCCCTCTCTCTCTCAGCTGGCATCAATCGTTGTCCCACATGCATAAAGTGTATTGAGATCCCGTTTGCTTCCTCTCTGTCAAATCCTGTCCATTATTGTGACTTGAAATTCAAGGATTAACCTGTAATGTGTCTCTCTTGTGTTGCAGACTGGTATGCAGTTAACATATGATCCTGCTGCTATGCAGAACGGGTAAGAGTCAGTCGGTACATCTCTGGCACCGTCCATCCCTCTGAGCAATCTGTACGACTTGTTCAATATGATTGTCTCTTGATTCATGTAGTGTGTGCACTTTGTTACTGTTTACTTCAAATAATCTATAAGAGATGGAGTGATGGTCTCAGGTGTTAGTGCGTGCGTGTATTTCATGCCTGGTTGCCTGCATGTGTGCCCGTCCCTTTGTGTGTGTGTGTGTGTGTGTGTGTGCGCGCCTTCGGTGCCTGTGTACGAAGGGGTGCAATGGAAATGAATGGCCTCGCAAAGTGTTCTATTTTTCCCTGTGTACTGTAACAGGAAGGGAAGGAGAGCTTTGAGTTCCATCCTCTCTCAATGTGTCCTCAGTCTGTGACAGGAAGCTTCTTTCTCACTCCCTGCTTCTCCCAGCTTCCCGAAGCGTTTATCTCAATGACTCTGGAATAAGACTGGATGAATGAATAGAATCTCATTAGATACAGTACTGGGCATATTAGAAACATAATAGTAAGCTGTGATTATGAGGCTCGAAAGAAATAAAAGAAAATAGCACATTGACCACTTAGTAGACATGCACTACATGACCAAAAGTATGTGGACACCTGCTTGCTTCCAAAATCATGGGCATTAATACGGAGTTGGGCCCCCCTTTGTTGCTATAACAGCCTCCACTCTTCTGGGAATGCTTTCCATTCGATGTTGGAACATTGCTGCGAGGACTTGCTTCCATTCAGCCACTAGAGCATTAGTGAGGTCAGGCACTGATGTTGGGCGATTAATCCTGCTCACAGTCGGTGTTCTAATTCATCCCAAAGGTGTTAGATGGGGTTGAGGTCAGGGCTCTGTGTAGGCCAGTTAAGTTCTTCCCCACCGATCTTGACAAACCCTTTCTGTATGGAACTCACTTTGTGCACGGGGGCATTGTCATGCTGAAACAGGAAAGGACTTTCCCCAAACTGTTGCCACAAAGTTGGAAGCACAGAATTGTCTAGAATGTCATTGTATGCTGTAGTGTTAAGATTTCCCTTCACTGGAACTAAGTGACCTGGCTCAAACCATGAAAAACAGCCACAGACCATTATTCCTTCTCCACCAAACTTTACAGTTGGCACTGTGCATTGGGGCAGGTAGCGTTCTCCTGGCATCCACCAAACCTAGATTAATCTGTTGGACTGCCTAATGGAGAAGCGTGATTCATCACTCCAGAGAATGTGTTTCCACTGCTCCAGAGTCCAATGGCAGCGAGCTTTACACCACTCCAGACAACACTTGGCATTGTCTATGGTAATCTTAGGCTTGTGTGCGGCAGCTCGGCCATGGAAACCCATTTCATGAAGCTCCCGACGAACAGTTCTGGTGCTGACGTTGCTTCCAGTGGCAGTTTGGAACTCTGTAGTGAGTACCACTTCGCGGCTGAGCCGTTGTTGCTCCTAGACATTTCCACTTCACAATAACAGCACTTAGAGTTGACAGGGGCAGCTGTAGCAGGGCAGAAATTTGACAAACTGACTTGTTGGAAAGGTGGCATCCTATGACGTTGCCACGTTGAAAGTCACTGACCACATACTT
Organism: Oncorhynchus kisutch; assembly: GCF_002021735.2. Lineage (NCBI taxonomy): Eukaryota > Metazoa > Chordata > Actinopteri > Salmoniformes > Salmonidae > Oncorhynchus > Oncorhynchus kisutch. The sequence continues at coordinate 40,676,390 of NC_034190.2, read as the reverse complement.
TTGTATATATAGTGTACATGGAGAATATATGTCTGCAGTATGTTGGGATTACTTCAAGGCTATTAGTCTGTGACAATAGTTCTACTTTTAAAAGCCAAACGCTTTTTTAAATGTTTATAATCAAATCTCAAGCAAGAATTTTGCTAGGACTGTCTGGGACTGGTCTAAGAGGGGCCTAATGGAAGGAATATAGAACCTGAAAATGAGCAGTTATTGGCAGAGAGGTTTGAAACGCTCTTTTATTATTGGTCTATTAACTTATACCGCCTGCTCTACCAACTGAGCTAGGAGGACAACTGAGAGTGGTATAAAACCAGCTAGCGGATAGAAATGACACCCAGGACTGTTGTAGATCTGAATCAACGTCACAACATGATGAAGTAGCCCACCACCTCTTTTCCCTAGAGCCCAACACTTTGGAATAGCCTTCTTTTAAATGCATTGAGTTTTTCCAACACTGTGGATTGAAGTCAGCCACCAGCATAAGCCAGTCAGCATTGTATAGCCGTAATACTCCAGGCTAGGGGCAGAAGCACACGACAACCCTTTTTTCAGACGATGACAAAGCTCAATTTGATCTGATTAAACCAGACTTTTCTATTGTGAAGCCAGAAGACGCCTCATGAAACTTTTATGCGCCCGAAGGAACACAATATATTGCCCTGCGTTTGATTTGAGACAAAGACAACGACAAGCTATACCCTCACGTGGGAAGCTCTGTCTGCTCGGCCTCAAATACCGTCTGTGTGACTGAGGATCTGTGCCTCGACCACGATGTGTGTAGTAGTGTCTGTGGGTGGGTGTGTGTCTTGTGCGTGTAAGTGTGGATGTATCAAGGGACTTGAAAGGTCTTTTAGTAGAGAGATGGTCTCTGTGTATGGTACATTCCTGTCCGTATGTGAACAGAGACTGGCTCCAGGGATATGAGTGTCAAAAGATTCCATTTGGTTCCGTTAGACTGTTTCCCAATCCTGGTCCTGGGGACCCGAAGGAGTGCACATTTGAGTTGTTTTCCCCTAGCACTCAGGCACCTGATTCAAATCAGAGGCCTGATTATGAGTTCATTTTTTCAATCAACTGTGTTATAGTGCTAGGGGCAAAAACAAAAATGTGCACTTTTTTCGAGGTTATTGCATAAAAAGCCTAAGGCATAAACACACAAATATGCCCCCACATACTGGTGTCTATCTCTCTGTTACTTAGTAGAAAGTGTATGTAAATTGCCAGTCAGCTTTTTGAAACAGTAGTTCATTAACCAAACACAAGCCCTTAATAAACACTTAATAGGCGCCTTAATAATCATGATCATTCTGACATTTCAATGTAGACAGTTGTAATGCATGGAGACCTACGGTGCATTCGGAGAGTATTCAGACCCCTTCCCTTTTTCCACATTTTGTAACATTACAGCCTTATTATTGTTTTTCCCACTCATCAGTCTACACACAATACCCCATAATGACAAAGCGAAAACTTTTTTGCAGATTTATTCAAAATAAAAAACAGATACCTTATTTACAGAATAATTCAGACCCTTTTCAATGAGACTCGAAATTGAGCTCAGGTGCATCCTGTTTCCAAATTGATTGGACATGATTTGGACAGGCACACACCTGTTTAAAGTTGAAGTCGGAGGTTTACATACTCTTAGGTTGGAGTCATTCAAACTCGTTTTTCAGCCACTCCACAAATGTCTTGTTAACAGACTATAGTTTTGCCAAGTCGGTTAGGACGTCTACTTTGTGCATGACAGTAGTAATATTTCCAACAATTGTTTACAGACAGATTATTTCACTTATAATTCACTGTATCACAATTCCAGTGGGTCAGAAGTTTCCATACACTAAGTCGACTGTGCCTTTTAATAGCTTGGAAAATTCCAGAAAATTATGTCATGGCTTTAGAAGCTTCTGATAGGCTAATTTACATTATTTGAGTCAATTGGAGGTGTACCTGTAGATGTATTTCAAGGCCTACCTTCAAACTCAGTGCCTCTTTGCTTGACATCATGGGAAAATCTAAAGATATCAGCCAAGACCTCAGAGAAAAAATTGTAGACTTCCACAAGTCTGGTTCATCCTTGGGAGCAATTTCCAAACGCCTGAAGGTACCACGTTCATCTGTACAAACAATAGTGCACAAGTATAAACACCATGGGACCACGCAGCCGTCATACCGCTCAGGAAGGAGATGAACGTACTTTGTTGCGAAAAGTGCAAATCAATCCCAGAATAACAGCAAAGGACCTTATGATGATGCTGGAGGAAACAGGTACAAAAGTATCTATATCCACAGTAAAGCGAGTCCTATATCGACACAACCTGAAAGGCCGCTCAGCAAGGAAGAAGCCACTGCTCCAAAACAGCCCTAAAAAAAAGCCAGACTACAGTTTGCAACTGCACATGGGGACAAAGATCATACTGTCCCCTGGTCTGATGAAACAAAAATATAACAGGAAAAAGTGGGAAGCTTGCAAGCCAAAGAACACCATCCCAACCGTGAAACACAGGGGTGGCATCATCATGTTGTGGGGGTGCTTTGCTGCAGGAGGGACTGGTGCACTTCACAAAATGGATGGCATCACGAGGCAGAAAAATTACGTGGATATATTGAAGCAACATCTCAAGACATCAGTCAGGAAGTTAAAGCTTGGTCGGAAATGGGTCTTCCAAATGGACAATGACCCCAAACATACTTCCAAAGTTGTGGCAAAATGGCTTAAGGACTACACAGTCAAGGTATTGGAGTGGCCAGAACTGGGCAGAACTGAAAAAGCGTGTGCGAGCAAGGAGCCTACAAACCTGACTCAGTTACATCAGCGCTGTCAGGAGGAATGGGCCAAAATTCACCCAACTTATTGTGGGAAGCTTGTGGAAGGTTACCCGAAACGTTTGACCCAAGTTAAACAATTTAAAGGCAATGCTACCAAATACTAATTTAGTGTATGCAAACTTCTGACCCACTGGGAATGTGATGAAATAAATCATTCTCTCTAATATTATTCTGACATTTCACATTCTTCAAATAAAGTGCTGATCCTAACTGACCTAAAACAGGTGAATTTTTACTAGGATTAAATGTCAGGAATTGTGAAAAACTGAGTTTAAAGGTATTTGGCTAAGGTGTATGTAAACTTCCGACTTCAACTGTATATGAGGTCCCACAGTTGCCAGTGCATGTCAGTTCAAAACCAAGCCATGAGGTTGAAGGATTTGTCCTTAGAGCTCCGACACAGGATTATGTCGAGGCACAGATCTAGGGGAAGGGTACCAAAACATTTCTGCAGCATTGAAGGTCCCCAAGAACACAGTGGCCTCCATCATTCTTAAATGGAAGAAGTTTGGAACCACCAAGACTCTTCCTAGAGCTAGCCACCCGACCAAACTGAGCAATCGGGGGAGATGGGCCTTGGTCAGGGAGGTGACCAAGAACCCGATGGTCACTCTGACAGAGCTCCAGAGTTCCTCTGTGGTTATGGGAGAAACTTCCAGAAGGACAACCATCTCTGCAGCAGTCCACCAATCAGGTTATGGTAGAGTGGCCAGACGGAAACCACTCCTCAGTAAAAGGCACATGACGGCCCGTTTGGATTTGACAAAAACGGCACCTGAAGGACTCTCAGAGAAACAAGATTCTCTGGTCTGATGAAACCAAGATTCAACTTGTTCGCCTGATTGCCATGCAATCACGTCTGGTGGAAACCAGGCACCGTCCATACAGTGAAGCATGGTGGTGGCAGCATCATGCTGTGGGAATGTTTTTCAGCGGCAGGTACTGGCAGACCAAGGGAAAGATGAGCGGAGCAAAGTACAGAGAGATCCTTGATGAAAACCTGCTTCAGAGGGCTCAGGACCTCAGACGGGGGAAGGTTCACCTTCCAACAGGACAAAGACCCTAAACACACAGCCAAGGCAACGCAGGAGTGGCTTCGGGACATGTCTCCAAACGTCCTTGGGTGTCCCAGCCAGAGCTGGGACTTGAACCCGATCAAACATCTCTGGAGAGACCTGAAAATAGCTGTGCAATGACACTCCCCATCCAACCTGACAGAGCTTGAGAGGAGAGAAGAATGGGAGAAACTCCCCAAATACAGGTGTTCCAAGCTTGTAGCGTCATACTCAAGAAGACCCGAGGCTGTAATCGCTGCCAAAGGTGCTTCAACAAAGTAAAAAATCTGAATACTGATGCAAATGTCAGATTTCAGTGTCAGATTTTTTTATACATTTGCAAAAACCTATTTTTGCTTTGTTATTATAGGGTATTGTGTGTAGATTGATGAGGTGGAAAAAAACGATTTGATCAAGTCAAGGGGTCTGAATACTTTCTGGATGCATTGTATAGGTACATCCAATACCCGTGTCTGACCTCCCTTTCTCTGTTCTGTTTCCTCTCTCCCTTCAGGTTCTACTCCTCGCCTTACAGTATCGCCACCAACCGCATGATCGCACAGACATCCATTACGCCCTTCATCGCTGCTTCCCCCGTCTCCACATATCAGGTGGGTGGTGTACTGGAGTGTAGCCAGAGGGAGATAGCCGTGGGGGCGGCTGGGGACTGCGTGGGTGATGGGCAACCTGGGGGGCTGGAAAACAGCAAGGGGCTCTCAGAGATTTGGAACTTCTGAGCTTTCCTCATTGGTTTGCCGACGATGCTGGATGACATCTGTTTTGTAGGCGGTAAAACACAACAGATGGAATGGCTCAACAGAAAAAGAGCAGGAAGGAGACTGATGGAAAAGAGAGAAAAGCAACGTCCGTTAGGAATTTGTGTTGGGAAAAACAAACAATTTCTCATTTGCTTTCCTGACCCTGTTGTGCTTTTAAAGCTTTTTTTAAGCTGTCATTCCTTCCACAGTCATTTGACATAATTGTCCTGCTAACTGAGTTCCTCACTTTGCATCCCATGTGAATCGGAGCGTAACGTAAGGGGGTAAATTAACTGTGCCAAACGTCAGTAGCGTTTCCATTGCTAAACGCCCACAATTTCACGGACCTCCAGATGTTTGACTGCAACAAGCAGAAGGGATGAGACACTGTTCAGTTCACCTCCACTTTCCCCCAAGAGCACTCGCTGTTTATCATTGAGCCTTATTAGAATGCAGAAAGAGGGAGAGTGACAGGGAGAGCGAGAGATGGAACAATAGATAGTGAGAGAGCAAGAAAGAGAGAGCGATGGAGAGATGGAAATAGAGAGAAAGATGGAGAGAGCGGGAAAGACAGAGAGAGAAAGCGAGGGAAGGAATGAGAGAGTGGAGGGGGTCGGTTGGTGAAGGTTGGCATGCTCGCCTTTCAGAGGCGTCTGATTTAAACTCCTGTCCAGCACTGGGGGGAGAAGGGGGACGGGGCGCGGTGCTAATCCGCGTTCTGAAAGCTTCCCAAATTGATTTATCAAAAACAATGGCCAGGCTTTTGAGGAATATTAATCCTCACAGTTTCAATATCGGCCACCACTGCTTCCTGTAATATTGCCCTTCAGCCAAGCAGCGCCAGGCAAGGTGAGTCCTCCATCTTCTGCTCAAGTACAAAGAGTAGAGCAGACAGGAACCACAGCATATGAGACAAAGGAATCATTAGTGGCCACAATGAAAAACATTCATATGATTTCAGCCATATGTGGTAGAAAGGAATAATGTTGTACACACATTTTTTAGAATCTCTTATTATATCAAATCGGCCTAATGCAGAATATATTGTTTATTAAACTGTGTATTTTACATTTCCAATTGTATTTATTTACTGTATCTAGTAACAGTTTACAAATGTTCATTGTAAACTTTCTTTCTTCGGACTGTGTACTCTGGGAAAACATCTTGATTACTTTGTCACATGACAGTGGACAGTCCAGTCCACTTCCTGGTCTAGCCATACAGTCTTCCCTGCTGTGTTCTCTGTCTTAATGGAAGCACAAGCTCAGAGCAGGGTCAGCCAGAGGTAGACATACATCGTCAGACCAGACCACTGGAAAACATAGTCTGTCACACAATGTACCAGCTTCTTATTAAGTCACCACTGCCAATACTACTGCATCTATAATGAGAATGATAAAAAACGAATACAAAAAATACAATTACAAGAATCTTAGTCAAAAGATGGAAAAACACAGTCTTGAAATGAAATTACAATGGAATTAGAATCTTGTTGATGTCGCATTGGAAAATTCTAAAGATGGACGATTAGGGAACGAAGCTTTGTCTCATCTCTGTTTTCTTCCTGTTGATTGAGACCAAACATCGAAAGGAAGTAACAAACAAGCGTGGCTCTGTGCTATTCAATAAAAAAAACATACTTGTTTAGGCATGCTCCAAATCATGGGCTTTAACAAGCTCAGAGGATTGGCGTTCTTATAAAAGATTAGCATCTATTTGTCTTTGTTGAGTCCAATCATTTTCCCAGGGATCAATGGGTAGACTTGTTTTGTCTCTGACAAGTTGTCTAATGCTCCTCTCCGGTCAATCTAAATTCTCCGTTTACTCAACTGTGGCTTCTCTCACTATCGATGGCAGGAATTCTGTTGAACTGAATGACCCACATGAGCAGGAGTTGTCTTTCTCGTTCAGGGTCAGTTTGTGGGTTCTTGTTATTTGATATTCGGGATGTCGAGCCAAGCCCAGTTGAGCCATCTTGGCTAGTGGCGTAACACTCTGTACCTAATTCTGCAAATTCACGAACTGTGTGTTTTCAACGGGCCAAGGCTCCGTCTTACCTCAACGCGCCCGCCACTTCCTGGCATGGAGGAAACCGCAGGAAAGGAAAAGGCACCGGCAGGCAGAGAAATAGTGTGACAATGGAAAACCAGTTGTTGCACACTGTTGATTGTAAGGGAAAAGAGCATGTGTTATCTTAAGTCAATAATGACGTTTCATTTAATGTCTCCCTCATAGGTCCAGAGTACATCATGGATGCCTCATCAACAATACGTTATGCAACCTACAGTAAGTGCATTACCATTCTCTGTCGTGATTTACTGTTTTTGCTCCAGCAGTCCCACATGGACCTTTAACCCTTTTCGGGTTAGAGGTCGACAGGGAGACAAAGTTGCCTGATGTCTACCTTCACTTGCTGTAGATTCATGGTGCCTTCGGATAACTCACCAGAAGAGTTAGAGCGCCTTTTAGAATCCTCGCCTCAAGAGATGTTTACAACCTCTAAGGCGCTTTTCAAAATATTTATGCGCTAATATGAGGCAGCATTGGGATTTGGAAATGTAGACTCTCCGTCTGGAAATTCACTTCAAACTTCTCCTGTGGCAAATCCATTTTCAGACCACCTTCGTAACTCACCCATATACTCATGCAGTGAACATCGCTGATAGCTAAATTATTGTTTCCGATGATACAAGACAGTAGTGGAACAATCTATAGAAGTTGATAGTCCCATTGTAAGTGTACAAACACATGTTTCTGGTTGGAAACACATAGAGTTTATGGGTCTCGGTGGACTGTAGCGTGACTCAGCAGCATTTAGCTAGCAGAGCAGAAACACCAGCTAGCCTGCTCAATCCATCTCAGCAACATACCCAGGCCATCAGCGTCCAGTACTGCAGTACTACTACTCAGTCAGCCTTTCATGTTATATTACTAATATAAAAATATTATTATGTATGTATTTCATTTTGATTTAACCTCTATTTAACTAGGCAAGTCAGTGAAGAACAAATTCTCATTTACAATGACGGCCTACCAAATGGCAAAAGGCCTCCTGCGGGACGGGGGATGGGATTAGAAATAAATATAATACAAATATAGGACAAAACACACATCACAACAAGAGAGACACCACAACACTACATCGAGACCTATGAGGACATCCATAGCATGACAGCAACCCCACGTGACAACAACCTGGTAGCAACACAACATGGCAGCAGCACAACATGGTAGCATGGTAAACATGATTGGGCACAGACAACGGCACAAAAGGCAAGAAGGTAGAAACAACAATACCTCACACAAAGCAACTGTCAATAAGAATGTCCACGATTGAGTCTTTGAATGAAGAGATGGAGATAAAACTCTCCAGTTTGAGTGTTTGTTGCAGCTCGTTCCAGTTGCTAGCTGCAGCGAACTGAAAAGACGAGCGACCCAGGGATATGTGTGCTTTGGGGACCTTTTAACAGAATGTGACTGGCAGAACGGGGTGTTGTATGTGGAGGATGAGGGCTGCAGTAGATATCTCAGATAGGGGGGAGTGAGGCCTAAGAGGGTTTTATAAATAAGCATCAACCCCACTCTTGCGACTAGTATACAGAGGAGTATAGAGTGCAGTGATGTGTCCTATGAGGAGCATTGGTGGCAAATCTGATGGCCGAATGGTAAAGGACCATATATACCATTTGGCAGATACTTTTATCCAGAGAGACTTACATACATTTTGCATACAAGTGGTTCCGGGACTTAGCCGTTGCAAACGCCATGCTCTGCAAACTGAGCTACAGAGGACCAGCGTTTCATGTCATATTAACATACACTACAAGATCTCCTGTCATAAATATGTACCACCCACAAGCTCAACAGATATCTAACTCAAAAAATGATACTTCTAGCTGGAATACAATCTCAATTACCTACAGTAACTACCGGTACATATAGTTATCAATTTCATTTTTCACACAGAGTAGCTTATAATAGCAGTTACTGTAATGCAACAGACTGGATTCCCACTTTAAGACAACTTAGTCTCTTGTTTGGGTAAAAGGCAATTAGTAGGTCCCATGCATTAGACCAGTCTGTATGAGTCTTTTTTATGAGAGCTGATGCTTTCAGAGCTCCTAATGGTTCTGCTTTTGCAGCCAAATCTCCCATCCTGGCTCTTTACCGCAGCACGTAGCTTGTTATACTGGTATCACTGTGGTGTGTTCGTCTATTGCCGTGTTACCAATATGTTATTACTATTGCACGACTGTGAGGGACTGAAAATGCGGCCTCGTGACGGAGGCAGGAGTATCTGAAGAAAGGTGGATCCCAAAGCCGTCCTATTTGTCTTCATACACTACATCATACCAAAAGGCACTGTGTGGGTCCTCCAGAGCCATATCTGAGACTTTCCTAGTGTTCCTAGTGACTGAGATCATTTACACACAGGCAGTATCAAAGACGACTACTGTACAGATGTGATGCCAGCTAAGCAGGAACAATGCAACACCGTAGCTCCTGATCCAGCATCACCAGCAGCACCACTATCCATAGAGAAGCCCTCCTACTACCCTACTGCTGCTCCCTGCTGCGCCCATTACCACCTGGCCTCCCCGTCTCAGTTACCCCCACGCTGGGAGACTAGCAACATGCAATCTGGCCCCAGCAGGGCACCACCAGCCTCCCAGCCAGCTCCTCTCCTGCCTTCTTCTAACCAGCCAGCCTCCATGACGGGAGCCCCCGGTGCTACAGATGCTACAGAGATGAGAAGATCAAGGCTTGGCTGCTGTTTGTGTGTGGGGCAGGTGTGCTGTATGAGGGTCTGGGGTTTACGCTGTTTCCTGCACAGTATGGGTGTGTGAGAGTGTGTTTGTGACATACATAGAGAACAGCCGGCCTCGGGCAATTCCGCAGGCTGTAATAGGTGCTGGATTGTTGTGAATACAGCGTCCATTTTTAATATGTTTTACATTTCTAAGTATGACTAGGCTGTCAGTGTTGGTCTTACATAACCCACGAGGGTATCTGTCAGTCCCTCCATCTATTGGCTGTCAGTGTTGGTCTTACATAACCCACGAGGGTATCTGTCAGTCCCTCCATCTATTGGCTGTCAGTGTTGGTCTTACATAACCCACGAGGGTATCTGTCAGTCCCTCCATCTATAGGCTGTCAGTGTTGGTCTTACATAACCCACGAGGGTATCTGTCAGTCCCTCCATCTATTGGCTGTCAGTGTTGGTCTTACATAACCCACGAGGGTATCTGTCAGTCCCTCCATCTATTGGCTGTCAGTGTTGGTCTTACATAACCCACGAGGGTATCTGTCAGTCCCTCCATCTACTGGCTGTCAGTGTTGGTCTTACATAACCCACGAGGGTATCTGTCAGTCCCTCCACCTATTGGCTGTCAGTGTTGGTCTTACATAACCCACAGGGGTATCTGTCAGTCCCTCCATCTATTGGCTGTCAGTGTTGGTCTTACATAACCCACGAGGGTATCTGTCAGTCCCTCCATCTATAGGCTGTCAGTGTTGGTCTTACATAACCCACGAGGGTATTTGTCAGTCCCTCCATCTATTGGCTGTCAGTGTTGGTCTTACATAACCCACGAGGGTATCTGTCAGTCCCTCCATCTATAGGCTGTCAGTGTTGGTCTTACATAACCCACGAGGGTATCTGTCAGTCCCTCCATCTATAGGCTGTCAGTCCCTCCATCTATAGGCTGTCAGTGTTGGTCTTACATAACCCATGAGGGTATCTGTCAGTCCCTCCATCTATAGGCTGTCAGTCCCTCCATCTATAGGCTGTCAGTCCTTCCATCTATAGGCTGTCAGTCCCTCCATCTATAGGCTGTCAGCGTTGGTCTTACATAACCCACGAGGGTATCTGTCAGTCCCTCCATCTATAGGCTGTCAGTGTTGGTCTTACATAACCCACGAGGGTATCTGTCAGTCCCTCCATCTATAGGCTGTCAGTCCCTCCATCTATAGGCTGTCAGTGTTGGTCTTACATAACCCATGAGGGTATCTGTCAGTCCCTCCATCTATAGGCTGTCAGTCCCTCCATCTATAGGCTGTCAGTCCCTCCATCTATAGGCTGTCAGTCCCTCCATCTATAGGCTGTCAGTCCTTCCATCTATAGGCTGTCAGTCCCTCCATCTATAGGCTGTCAGCGTTGGTCTTACATAACCCACGAGGGTATCTGTCAGTCCCTCCATCTATAGGCTGTCAGTCCCTCCATCTATAGGCTGTCAGTGTTGGTCTTACATAACCCACGAGGGTATCTGTCAGTCCCTCCATCTATAGGCTGTCAGTGTTGGTCTTACATAACCCACGAGGGTATCTGTCAGTCCCTCCATCTATAGGCTGTCAGTCCCTCCATCTATAGGCTGTCGGTCCCTCCATCTATAGGCTGTCGGTCCCTCCATCTATAGGCTGTCGGTCCCTCCATCTATAGGCTGTCAGTCCCTCCATCTATAGGCTGTCAGTCCCTCCATCTATAGGCTGTCAGTCCCTCCATCTACAGGCTGTCAGTCTCTCAATCTATAGGCTGTCAGTCCCTCCATCTATTGGCTGTCAGTCCCTCAATCTATAGGCTTGTAATCATGAGAGTTTGTGTGTCCTGTAACAGCCTAATACTAGCTATACAGTAGCGTCCCCTCTGCTCCCTTCCTATGTTCCATGTTTCCTCCTGTCTCTCTGTCCCCATGGCCTCGTCCGTACCCTAACCAAAACTGCCCCCCCCCCAAACCCCCCTCCACTCGTCAATGGGTAACACCCCCCAATCTGTCTCTCTTTATGTCTGCACCCGTGCCGCCGATCCAATGAAACACATTGAACTAACGGAGCGTGCTAGTCTAGAGTTCAGGGGGGCGCCTTAAAGTATTAAACCAATTGACTGTGCTGCAATTTGGGGCTGTGTGCGTTCACAGGGTGTTAGACCAATGGGCCATTCTGGGGGGGAGTGTTTTCCTGGTGTCTGGCGCAATATGTAGGCGGCGGACCATGGTAAGGGGAGAGTCACTACACTAGAGCGCATACCTGGGTTCAAATACTGAATACTTGAAGTTTTTCAAATACTTTGAGCGTTTGCTTTTTAGCCTTTTTAGCCATCATAAGATGTTGCAGGGTTTGCACTTTTGGGACGACTCTATTCAACCATTATGCACGGCGAGTTTACACGATGCCAGATAGAGTATTTGAAAGGATATTGAATAGTATTTGAACCCAGGTATGCATCGAGTGTGCTGCTGTCTGTGGCAGTTTGGGATTTTGAAGGTGTTAAATCACAAGTGAGAAGTGAACGTGTTCTTTGAGAAAGAGTTTGCTGGCTGCTGCTACACTGCTGTCTTTTTGTTTATCTCACTAGATTGAGTTTGACAACCATAGCCAGACTGTGCCTGAGTGCTATACCCCTCAGCAGAGTGCTTCTTCAGGAGATGGAGAGAGAGAGAGAGAGAGAGAGAGAGAGAAAAAAATGAAAAGACAACAGTTTGCAGAAATTTGTGTATCCTCGTTGCTTAAAGCGAAAACTTAAAAAGAAAACGACAGCTTGTTTTCAATTGCCGTTAAAAAAACGAATGAGGCTTCAACTCGCTTCTCTCTCGCTCTCCATTTATCTTTCCCTGTATCATTCTCTCTCACACTGTCTCCTCATCTTTCTCTTCTCCAACTCCTCTCTCACTCCATCTCCGCTCTCTCTCTCTCTCTCGCTCTCCATTTATCTTTCCCTGTATCATTCTCTCTCACACTGTCTCCTCATCTTTCTCTTCTCCAACTCCTCTCACTCCATCTCCGCTCTCTCTCTCTCTCTCTCTCTCTCCATTTATCTTTCCCTGTATCATTTTCTCTCACATTGTCTCCTCATCTTTCTCTTCTCCAACTCCTCTCTCTCTCTCTCTCTCTTCATCTTTCCCACTCTCACCTGCCCCTTTCAGTACTGATGTTCTTTGAAGCTGTGGTGTGGTGTATATGTGCCAGCTGGGAGGGTGGTGTTGCCAGCAATACTTGGGCTGTGAGCTAAAGCCAACAGTAGATCAGTAGACCTGGGATAGTTGAGTGGGCTAGAACCATAGCCAGTTTCACGTGGCACCTTCTCCGGCAAACCCACACATTAAGATGCAAACACACACACACTCCACAGTGCTAAACAACTGCAGCAGATAAACTAGCCATACACAATATTGTTTCGTTTTTTCCTGGTGACTGATGTGGTCACTACATTATGCTGGTTTGATATGTATTTCATGTGTGTGCAAGTTGCAGCATATTGACTGAGTTCCTCTGCATCGTACCATGGTCTTTCTTGCAGCGACTTTAAATAGAATCATAATTATCTCCCTTCATGGGAAGCACTGAATCGTCCCACTGTACGATGCACTTTGGTTCAGCAGGAGAAGATTATGTTCTGAATTTGATTAGTAGACAGAATTTGAGCCGGGGCTTCGGTTCGGTCTCCGGCCGTCCTTGAGCTGCTCTCAGTACGTGCGCGTTGGTGCAGCCTGGGTGCCAGTCTGTTCTGTGCTCTAGACCTTTGGTTTTGTCAGTAGGAGATGTATTGGTCTAACCTGGGTGCCAGTCTGTTCTGTGTTCTAGACCGTTGGTTTGGTCAGTAGGAGATGTATTGGTGCAGCCTGGGTGCCAGTCTGTTCTGTGTTCTAGACCGTTGGTTTGGTCAGTAGGAGATGTATTGGTGTAGCCTGGATGCCTGTCTGTTCTGTGTTCTAGACCGTTGGTTTGGTCAGTAGGAGATGTATTGGTGTAACCTGGGTGCCAGTCTGTTCTGTGTTCTAGACCGTTGGTTTGGTCAGTAGGAGATGTATTGGTGCAGCCTGGGTGCCAGTCTGTTCTGTGTTCTAGACCGTTGGTTTGGTCAGTAGGAGATGTATTGGTGTAGCCTGGGTGCCAGTCTGTTCTGTGTTCTAGACCTTTGGTTTGGTCAGTAGGAGATGTATTGGTGTAGCCTGGGTGCCAGTCTGTTCTGTGTTCTAGACCGTTGGTTTGGTCAGTAGGAGATGTATTGGTGTAGCCTGGGTGCCAGTCTGTTCTGTGTTCTAGACCTTTGGTTTGGTCAGTAGGAGATGTATTGGTGCAGCCTGGGTGCCAGTCTGTTCTGTGTTCTAGACCGTTGGTTTGGTCAGTAGGAGATGTATTGGTGTAGCCTGGGTGCCAGTCTGTTCTGTGTTCTAGACCTTTGGTTTGGTCAGTAGGCGATGTATTGGTGTAGCCTGGGTGCCAGTCTGTTCTGTGTTCTAGACCGTTGGTTTGGTCAGTAGGAGATGTATTGGTGTAGCCTGGGTGCCAGTCTGTTCTGTGTTCTAGACCGTTGGTTTGGTCAGTAGGAGATGTATTGGTGTAACCTGGGTGCCAGTCTGTTCTGTGTTCTAGACCTTTGGTTTGGTCAGTAGGAGATGTATTGGTGTAACCTGGGTGCCAGTCTGTTCTGTGTTCTAGACCGTTGGTTTGGTCAGTAGGAGATGTATTGGTGTAACCTGGGTGCCAGTCTGTTTCTGCTCTCTTGCCAACTCTTTATGGAACTGTCATGCAAAACATTTGGCTTGACAATGGTGTGTAGGTAGAAGCACAAACAGATCTGGGACCAGGTTAGTATTGATGTTATTAGTGATATTGATAGTGATGAAAAGCACAAACAGATCTGGGACCAGGTTAGTATTGATGTTATTAGTGATATTGATAGTGATGAAAAGCACAAACAGATCTGGGACCAGGTTAGTATTGATGTTATTAGTGATATTGATAGGGATGAAAAGCACAAACAGATCTGGGACCAGGTTAGTATTGATGTTATTAGTGATATTGATAGTGATGAAAAGCACAAACAGATCTGGGACCAGGTTAGTATTGATGTTATTAGTGATATTGATAGTGATGAAAAGCACAAACAGATCTGGGACCAGGTTAGTATTGATGTTATTAGTGATATTGATAGTGATGAAAAGCACAAACAGATCTGGGACCAGGTTAGTATTGATGTTATTAGTGATATTGATAGTGATGAAAAGCACAAACAGATCTGGGACCAGGTTAGTATTGATGTTATTAGTGATATTGATAGTGATGAAAAGCACAAACAGATCTGGGACCAGGTTAGTATTGATGTTATTAGTGATATTGATAGGGATGAAAAGCACAAAAAGATCTGGGACCAGGTTAGTATTGATGTTATTAGTGATATTGATAGTGATGAAAAGCACAAACAGATCTGGGACCAGGTTAGTATTGATGTTATTAGTGATATTGATAGTGATGAAAAGCACAAACAGATCTGGGACCAGGTTAGTATTGATGTTATTAGTGATATTGATAGGGATGAAAAGCACAAAAAGATCTGGGACCAGGTTAGTATTGATGTTATTAGTGATATTGATAGGGATGAAAAGCACAAACAGATCTGGGACCAGGTTAGTATTGATGTTATTAGTGATATTGATAGTGATGAAAAGCACAAACAGATCTGGGACCAGGTTAGTATTGATGTTATTAGTGATATTGATAGTGATGTTTTACTGGCTTGTAGTGTTATAGCGGTATTGAATGCAGCATGTTTGTCAGAGTTGCTTACAATACATTTCAATTTGTTTCTACAAGCACAATTTGGAGAAATGTATTCATTGCCTCGATAAAACAGCAATTCCAGTGTTTTCCTCTGACTCTGATACAGATCCTGGCCTCAGCTTTGATTGTTACTATTTCTGGTGAGTTTATTCATTCTCTAAGTCAGTCAGAGGACAGTTGATAAATCATTAGCCCATCCCTGGAGACTAGACCTCCCATGAAGACAAGTCAAATACCAGAGCCCCATGTCCCGTCTATCTCCCCCTGAGACACAGACCGCTCTCACACACACACACACACACACACACACACACACACACACACACACACACACACTCTCTGTCCCACAAAGATTCCATGGCTGCTTCAGGGAACGCCCCGTTACCACGGCAACCGCGAGCCATCCCTGACCTTGTAATTTACCACGCCAGAGTTTCCAGGCACTCACATGGGACAGTGAGACCGAATGACAGACATGTCGTAACAGTGCCGTGTAACAGTCAAGGTGGCTGCAGCCAACGCACATCTGGGGTGGTGAAGCAGTCTCACCAGAGCATATCACAGCCACAGGGTCGGCCTAATTGGCTTAATTGGATTTCTTGTTGATTTGTGCGGTCACCGATTGTGTACCCTCACATATCAGTTAGTCTGATACTCCCCCCGCTTGCTGTAGTATATTTTGTGACGATGTTTTAGAAATGCTCAAAGTCTCTACATTCGTCTCAGAATGTCTTGGCGTGTCCCTTTTTGTTTCTTTGGTTTCTGTTTGTTCAATCTTGGTGATAGGGGCTCTCTAGGTATAGTCAAAGTGTACATCGTGGTGTTTCAGGTAGGCTATCAGGTAGTCTGTACCTCAGACATGTGTCCTAGCCTTTGCCACGTGGCTGCTGCAAAGAGAGGGCAGCCCTGTCTGTCTGAAAGCCCTAGGTGGGATTTGTGCTGTGGATTAGTGAAATACACTCCACAATCCAGCCTCTCTTCTTAGGGTTTACGAGCCTGGAAAGGAGCCCGCGAGGCCCTGGAACCTGGTGCCGCCATGGCAGGCAGCACACAAAGACTGTCTGAACTAGAATTTTCTGCTCACCACACACACACACACACACACTAGCACTGAATGACTTATGCAATACCAGTAGCCTAACCTTTTTTTCCTCTGCAGGTGCTTTGGTGGCAGTGCACAATACCTACAGTATGCCCTGAAGGTGG
Organism: Oncorhynchus kisutch; assembly: GCF_002021735.2. NCBI lineage: Eukaryota > Metazoa > Chordata > Actinopteri > Salmoniformes > Salmonidae > Oncorhynchus > Oncorhynchus kisutch. The sequence goes on along the minus strand of NC_034190.2, from coordinate 40,659,982 downwards.
GCAATCCTGCTATTAGGGGCCCCGGGGCCTCTACAGTTACCTAGCTCAATCATGAGTTAGTCTGTAAAGGCTGCTTCACAACAGAGCGAGGGCTTTACAGCCCATCTAACAACCTTGATGTCTGACATCTCTCCTCTCTAGATGAGGATCAATGCCATCTTTAACTAGCTGCACTTTATCCTCTTCTCCTGTTAGCAGCTCACACACACTCAGTATGACATACACACACACACACACGCTGACACAAACATTAATTGAATATAGATCCAAAAACACATTCTCATACATATAAGATTCTCATGAATATATACAATCTAGTATATCTTTCTTAAACGCACGCACACACTCACACAGAGACAGGCAGAGACAGACAGACACACTCATATACACACACACTCTCGCAAACACAGAAAATCGAAATCACAAATCGGCTTAACACGTCTGTGAATTAAGCCCTTCCGTTACTCTCTGTTTCCCATTTTAAAAGCATTGTCAGCCGCTGAATCGGTTACAGGTACCCTTAGCTCTGTCCTGTCTCTCCCTCAATCCATCTCTCGCCCCCTTTTCTCAGTGTCCCCACATCCATCTAACTCCTCTATCTATCACTACTCTCTCTCACTCTCTGTCTCTCTCTCTCTCTGTCTCTCTCTCTGTCTCTCTCTGTCTCTCTCTCGGTGTCTCTCTCTCTGTCTCTCTCTCTCTCTGTCTATCTGTCTCTCTCTCTGTCTCTCTTTTCCCCCCTCTCCCAATCTCTCACTCTCTGTCTCTCTCTCTCTCTGTCTCTCTCTCTGTCTCTCTCTCGGTGTCTCTCTCTCTCTGTCTCTCTCTCTCTCTGTCTCTGTCTCTCTCTCTGTCTCTCTTCTCCCCCCTCTCCCAATCTCTCTCTCTCTGTCTCTCTCACTCTCTGTCTCTCTCTCTCTGTCTCTCTCACTCTCTGTCTCTCTCTCTGTCTCTCTCTCTGTCCCTCTCTCTGTCTCTCTCTCTGTCTCTGTATCTGTCTCTGTCGCTCTCTCCCTCTCTCTGTCTCTCTCTCCCTCTCTCTCCCTCTCTCTATCTGTCCCCGTCTCTATCTCTCTATCTGTCCCCGTCTCTATCTCTCTCTCTGTCTCTCTCTCTCTCTCTGTCTATCTGTCTCTCTCTCTGTCTCTCTTTTCCCCCCTCTCCCAATCTCTCACTCTCTGTCTCTCTCTCTCTCTGTCTCTCTCTCTGTCTCTCTCTCGGTGTCTCTCTCTCTCTGTCTCTCTCTCTCTCTGTCTCTGTCTCTCTCTCTGTCTCTCTTCTCCCCCCTCTCCCAATCTCTCTCTCTCTGTCTCTCTCACTCTCTGTCTCTCTCTCTCTGTCTCTCTCACTCTCTGTCTCTCTCTCTGTCCCTCTCTCTGTCTCTCTCTCCGTCTCTGTATCTGTCTCTGTCGCTCTCTCCCTCTCTCTGTCTCTCTCTCCCTCTCTCTCCCTCTCTCTATCTGTCCCCGTCTCTATCTCTCTATCTGTCTCTGTGTCTCTACCCCCCCCCTCTTCCAATCTCTCTCTCCTCTCCTCCTGTCACCCTCTTTCCCATTACCTTCCACTACCCTCCTCTCTCCAGCCCGCCCTCGTTATTTCTTGTTGAGATGAAAGTCCTGAAGGGAGAAAGATAGGTGAGATAGAAAAGAGATAGAAAGGGAAAATGAAAGAAACAGAAAGAGAGAGAAAAGCAAGAGGAGAGAGAGCGAGAGAGTGATGGAAGAGAGCGAGAGGAAGCAAGAAAGAGAGAGAGGGATAGATGTATGTTTTTACAGAAAGATAGATTTTAAGGTTGTATAAACTTGGATTTTTTTTACAAGGATATATACATGATAATACCCTCCACAACATAACCTTCACTCCAAATCAAAACTCCAAACCTACATCCTGATTTTGGACAAAATGACCTGGAAGGATTCTTACTGTTCAGTCTGAAGCTACCTCGAAAGCCTAGAATGAAAAGAGCATTACAATAATCTCTAGATATTTAACTTCATAAAGAACCCGGCTGCAACATTAATTAGCAGAGAAGAGAGAAGTGAGCGGTGTTGAAGCCCCTGAGCCCAACAATGGCAGCAGAGTTCCTCTCCCACCGAAATGCAGAGCCCTCTTTGGCCCCCTGCTCCTCCCTCTGTGCAGAGGTCACCACAGTACAGTACCCCTTAGATGTGAAAAGTGACAAGGCACGGAAAGAGTACAAAGAGAAGCTCCTCATGGACAATCCAAAGATACTTTTTGTTGACTGCTACAAAAATGCCACAAAGGTAAGCAACCTAATCTTCCACACAGACCTTCCCTGGGCATGGCACACGGCTATAAGAGCACTGTACCCCTCTTTTAAGAGAGAGGGTACAGGCGGAGGGTGGAAAATCAGAATAGTGTCAAACGAGGACCCTGAGACTGAGACACCTTCTGTCAACCTGTACAACAACGGAACAGTGGTGGAGGAGGGCAACTTCATACATTTCCAAAAGGACTTCCACAGAATCAAAGAGAGAGCACGGCAGGAGAAGCTTTCTCTTGGTGACGACTCCCCCACCCCGAGTGAGTCTGATCACACCTCCTCAAACTGTCCTGAAGACGAGGATAGTCACCCTCCCACCACATACCCAGGTCCAACAACTGCTCTGCTCCTGCATCATTGAGAGGGATACATTCACAGAGCTGGACAGAGACATGGTGGAGCTCAGAGAGCTAGTCCACACACTCCAGACAGCACAGACACACAAAACAGACCAGCACAACCCCCCCCCCCCCCCCCCCCCCTCAAAAAAAAAAAATGTAAAGCAGACAACTTAAGAAAAGTAACAACAATGCAAAAGATGATTTGATGAAGAATGCAAAAACCTAAGAAAGAAACTGAGAAACCGATCCAACCAAAAACATAGAGACACAGAAAACCTGAGCCTGCGCCTTCACTATGGTGAATCACTAAAACAATAGAGAAATACACAACGGAAAAGGAAGGAACAGCGCGTCAGAAATCAGAAACCCAAAAGGGCCAGTGGTGTTGATGGTATCCTAAATTAAATGATGTAAAATATACAGACCACAAATTACAATTGCCTGAACTTAAACTTTTTAACAGTATCCTCAGCCCTGGCATCTTCCCCAATATTTCGAATCTAGGACTGATCACCCCAATCCACAAAAGTGGAGACTAACTACTGTGGGATATTGCGTGAACAGTAACCTTGGGAAAATCCTCTGCATTAACATTAACAGCAGACTCGTACATTTCCTCAGTGAAAACAATTTACTGAGCAAATGTCAAATTTTTACCAAATTACAGTACGACAGACCACGTATTCACCCTGCACACCCTAATTGACAAACAGACGAACCAAAACAAAGCCAAAGTCATCTCATTCTTTGTTGATTTCAAAAAAGCTTTTGACTCAATTTGGCATGAGGGTCTGCTATACACATTGATGGAAAGCATTCTAAAATGTACACAAACAACAAGTGTGCAGTTAAAATTGGCAAAAAACAAACACATTTCTTCCCACATGGCTCTGGGGTAAGATAGGGACGCAGCTTGAGCCCCACCCTCTTCAACATATATATCAATGAATTGGCCCGGGCACTAGAACAGTCTGCAGCATCCGGCCTCACCCTACTAGAATCTGAAGTCAAATGTCTACTGTTTGCTGATGATCTGGTGCTTCTGTCCCCAACCAAGCAGGGCCTACAGCAGCACCTAGATCTTCTGCACAGATTATGTTAGGCCTGGGCCCTGACAGTACATCTCCGTAAGACAAAAATAATGGTGTTCCAAAACAGGTCCAGTTGCCAGAACCACAAATACAAATGACATCTCGATACTGTTGCCCTCAAGCACACAAAAAACTATACATACCTTTGCCTAAACATCAGAGCCACAGGTAATTTCCAGAAAGCTGTGAACAATCTGAGAGACAAGGCAAGAAGGGCTTTCTATGCCATCAAGAGGAACATAGAATTCAACATACCGATTAGGATCTGGCTAAAAATACTGCAATCAGTTATGGAACTCATTCCTCATTATGGTTGGGAGGTCACCAACCAAGAATCCACAAAATGGGACAAACACCAAATTGAGACTCTGCATGCAGAATTCTGCAAAAAATATCCTTTGTGTAGAACGTAAAACACCAAATAATGCATGCAGAGCAGATATAGGCTAATTATCAAAATCCAGAAAATATTTAAATTCTACTGCCGATTCCCAAACCTTCAATAACAAAGCCATTACCTACAGTGAGATAAATCTGGAGAAGAGTCCCCTAAGCAAGCTGGTGAGCATAGCCGTGCCATTGAGAGAGGCTGCCGTAGGCTGATCTGGCTCTCAAGAGAAGACAGGCTATGTCCAGACTGCCCACAAGATGAGGTGGAAACTGAGCTGCACTTCCAAACCTCCTGCCAAATGTAGGACCATATTAGAGACACATATTTCCCTCAGATTACACAGGCCCACAAAGAATTTGAACAAATCCAATTTTGATAAACTATCTACCTGGTGAAATACCCCAGTGTGACATCACAGCAGGACGATTTGTGACCTGTTGCCACAAGAAAAGGTCAACTAGTGAAGAACAAACACCATTGTAAATACAACCCATATTTATTTATATATTTACCCTATTTGCACATTGTTACAACGCAGTTTATAGACATAATATGAATTTTGAAATGTCTCTATTCCTTTAGAACCTCTGTAAGTGTAATGTTTACTGTTCATTTTTTGTTTATTTCACTTTTTTTTATTATCTATTTCACTTGCTTCGGGCAATGTAAACATTTGTTTCCCCTGCCAATAAAGCCCTTTTGAATTGAAATGTATTGAATTGAGAAAGGGGAGAAACAGACAGAAAGCTGTATGCCACACAGCACCAGTGTTCTGAACGTCGGGGAGGAGACAGCCTGAGCGATTCTGACAGGCCGTGTCTGCTCAGTTGGCTCTCCAATCGGCCCACACGGTCACCAGCAGGGTGTACACACACACGCAGCACACACACACACAGGAAGACAGACACACTAGACAAATGAACGAGGGCAAGCGAGTGAAGGGGAAAGAGTCGGAGCCTAGCCGAGGAACAAGGCTTCGTTTCTGAACCCCTTACTCCAGAGGTTTGGCTGGTAGAGAAAAACGAGAAGTGACTCGTTTCGTGACAAAGCGATGAAAGAGCAGCAATGAATTCATCACATTCCCTCTGGTTCCATCCAGAGCGCTTTATGAAAAATAATCCTCGACCACTACTGATCTGCCCATTAGGGTTACACGCATCGCAGTAGCATGCGAGGGGAAGAGATGTGTGTTGACTCCAGACAATCAATGAAACATCCTCATATGTCGGTGTATTGACTCTCTGATGCTCTGCTGCTCCAATGCTCAACAACCCACCGATGCATAAAATGCTACTTTATTCTTCGCCCACCCATTGGCACCAATGAATTAACATGACCTCTATTCTCTCTCCTCTACACTTTCTCCTCTCCCCTCTCTCCTCACTCCTCTCTCCTATCCCCTCTTCCCTTTCTCCTCTCCCCTCTCCCTCCTCTCTCCTATCCCCTCTCTCCTCTCCCCTTTCTCCTCTCCCCTCACTCCTCTCTCCTCTCCCCTCACTCCTCTCTCCTCTCCCCTCACTCCTCTCTCCTATCCACTCTCTCCTCACTCCTATCCCCTCTCTCCTCACTCCTCTCCCCTCACTCCTCTCCCCTCTCTCCTCTCCCCTTTCCCCTCTCATCCCCCCTCTCTCCTCTCCCCTCTCCCCTCACTCCTCTCTCCTTTCTCCTCTCTCCTATCACCTCTCTCCTCACTCCTCTCCCCCCTCTCCTCTCTCTCCTCTCCCCTCTCTCCTCTCTCCTCCCTCAGGGTGCAGTGATCACCCCAGCCATGGACCACACCATGTCCATGCAGCCTGCCAACATGATGGGCCCGCTCTCCCAGCAGATGAACCATCTGTCCCTGGGCACTACAGGAAGTGTGAGTACTGTACCACCCATGGACCCCTCCATACTGGATCTACTGGAGCCTAATCATAAGCCTCTGAGAATGTACTGTTATACACCCCATATATCCTACTCACATCATGTGCTATCACTCTGAGACTGCAGCTACTGTATCTGTAGTACCATGCCTCCTGTATCTGATATATACATAGTGTATGGTTTCTGCCTAAGCATCTTAGACAGGTTACATGCATTTCATATGGGAGGCCCCGGCGGCTATCCAACCCACAACCTTTGGTTTCGGGAAGAGTCATGCTCTCCCGACTGAGTCACATAAGACCGTATCTACTAAGGTAAAATCATATTTCTATGGAGACACAGGAAAAAGTCTCCGCACACTTCCAGGTAGAGGAAGCACATCATAGCACATCTCCACGAACAATAGTGGGAAAGCTCAGCCACAATGAAGTAAATGTGCATCTGACTGAAAGTGTGCGGAGACTTTTTCCAGTTTCCCCAGTTTAGCATTTTGCCTCCAACACCTTAACTAATCAGATCTGGGTGTACGGTAGATTCTGCCTCCAACACCTTAACTAATCAGCTCTGGGTGTACGGTAGATTCTGCCTCCAACACCTTAACTAATCAGATCTGGGTGTACGGTAGATTCTGCCTCCAACACCTTAACTAATCAGATCTGGGTGTACGGTAGAATCTGCCTCCAACACCTTAACTAATCAGATCTGGGTGTACGGTAGATTCTGCCTCCAACACCTTAACTAATCAGATCTGGGTGTACGGTAGAATCTGCCTCCAACACCTTAACTAATCAGATCTGGGTGTACGGTAGAATCTGCCTCCAACACCTTAACTAATCAGATCTTGGTGTACGGTAGATTCTGCCTCCAACACCTTAACTAATCAGCTCTGGGTGTACGGTAGAATCTGCCTCCAACACCTTAACTAATCAGATCTGCGTGTACGGTAGATTCTGCCTCCAACACCTTAACTAATCAGATCTGGGTGTACGGTAGATTCTGCCTCCAACACCTTAACTAATCAGATCTGGGTGTACGGTAGATTCTGCCTCCAACACCTTAACTAATCAGATCTGGGTGTACGGTAGATTCTGCCTCCAACACCTTAACTAATCAGATCTGGGTCTACGGTAGATTCTGCCTCCAACACCTTAACTAATCAGATCTGGGTGTACGGTAGATTCTGCTTCCAACACCTTAACTAATCAGATCTGGGTGTACGGTAGAATCTGCCTCCAACACCTTAACTAATCAGATCTGGGTGTACGGTAGATTCTGCCTCCAACACCTTAACTAATCAGCTCTGGGTGTACGGTAGATTCTGCCTCCAACACCTTAACTAATCAGATCTGGGTGTACGGTAGATTCTGCCTCCAACACCTTAACTAATCAGATCTGGGTGTACGGTAGAATCTGCCTCCAACACCTTAACTAATCAGATCTGGGTGTACGGTAGATTCTGCCTCCAACACCTTAACTAATCAGATCTGGGTGTACGGTAGATTCTGCCTCCAACACCTTAACTAATCAGATCTGGGTGTACGGTAGAATCTGCCTCCAACACCTTAACTAATCAGATCTGGGTGTACGGTAGATTCTGCCTCCAACACCTTAACTAATCAGATCTGGGTGTACGGTAGAATCTGCCTCCAACACCTTAACTAATCAGATCTTGGTGTACGGTAGATTCTGCCTCCAACACCTTAACTAATCAGCTCTGGGTGTACGGTAGATTCTGCCTAAAATCATATTTCTCTGAAAGCCCACATCTACTCAAGGAAAAAAAGTATATTTTACGGACTGTATCCGGAGCACAGCCATATCTTTTAATTGACTCCAGCCACATAGTATCACTGTCAAATCTGTACTGAACAGCATCAGTACCAGATATGGTTCACTGTCCGGGTCCTTGTCAAATAGTACACGATTCTATGGTCAATACAGTATCTACAGCAGAGAATTACATTCCTTCTGCATATATCCCTCTCCACATCCACGATGGTAATACTATCACTGTGTGTGTGAAAAGCAAGATGTTTGAATAGCATATCTCCTTTATGCAGTACCCTAAAGTCGAACACATTTCCTGGTGACTAGAACAACAGGCCTCTATGTGAAGACCAGGCGATATTATGACGCCTCTAACCCACTAAATCACACATCAACCATATCACTCAATCCAGATTCCTGCATACCCACCCCCCAAAAAGGAACTCCCCCTCGTGTCAGGATCAAGCCGATTTAGAGGTGTCGCACACTATCCAGTCTCCCATTTCCTGCTCTAACACTATGGCTCCAGAGGCAGTGGGGGCTTAGTTTGCTCCAGCACTGTGTCTTGGGTGGAATGTGGGATTGAAACAGTGCTGTATTGTACAGTTACCGCCGGCCCCATGTGTTTCCAGGTGAGCTGTCAGCGACTGCGACGCCATGTTGGCTCTGGGATGAAAGAATGTCTCTAATCTCTCCCAGCTGTGCTAACACGCAGGATTAGAGCGGTTTAATCTACGTTGATGGGTTTTGATGTGTGATGAAGGGGGGAAAAGTATAAAGTATTAATAAAAAAAACTCCTTTCTGCCCTAGTACAGCCCTGAGGCGCTGTGCTGTATGTAGACTATATGTGCTCCATATTGCATGCAATGTCCTAATAATCTACGAGAAAGAAGCCATGTGTCCTCTTATTATGTGGTCTGGAGCCAGATGTGAAAGCCCCTTTATGGTTACTTCATAGGAGAAACCTGTGGAAATAGGTTTCAGTGGGATCTTGCGATCGCCTATATAACTAGGTATGTTTACGTTCTTTAAGATGGAGTGCTTACACATGGAACGCTGTTTTATGTCATGTCGTTCAGCCTGCTCTGTCTTACGAAAGGCTCAGTTTCAGCACCTGCCATTCGGCAGTGTCTGTCCTCAGAGTCAACAACTAAAATGGCCACCACACCTCAGAATACTTTTTGGCTGTTCCCGTTGTCCCTGTGGCTACATGGCTGGGGTTTTTTTTTCTCTCTCCCAAAGGAAATAACGGAATGTTCCCGTTCTGCCCCAGCAACGGCGATCGTAGGCTTCCGAGAATACAGCCGTGTTTTTACGGTAAAGAATGTGTATAGGAATGTCGGCCCCCGTTTAAACGGTGGTGAAGAAAGTTCCTCGTTGTGAAAACACAGAGCTGGTTTTGAGGGTCAACTCTGTTCTACTCTGCCGTCAAAATGTGTTGGTAACATCACTCATTGTGATGTCATTGTCTAAATCACTGTTCTTTTTTTCAGTTGGCGCTCCTTGATAGTGTTTCACATGCATGTCATTGCTACATTTCATGTACACCACCGTTCAAAAGTTTGGGGTCACTTAGAAATGTCCATTAAAATAACATCAAATTCATCTGAAATACAGTGTAGACATTGTTAATGTTATAAATTACTATTGTAGCTGGAAACTGATTATATCTGCAGTCGTGGCCAAAAGTTTTGAGAATGACACAAATATTAATTTTCACAAAGTTTGCTGCTTCAGTATCTTTAGATATTTTTTGTCAGATGTTACTATGGAATACTGAAGTATAATTACAAGCATTTCATAGGTGTCAAAGGCTTTTATTGACAATTACATGCAAAGAGTCAATATTTGCAGTATTGACCCTTCTTTTTCAAGACCTCTGCAATCCACCCTGGCATGCTGTCAATTAACTTCTGGGCCACATCCTGACTGATGGCAGCCCATTCTTTGTCAGAATTTGTGGGGTTTTGTTTGTCCACCCGCCTCTGAGAACTTGTGGTTAATCCTCAAATGGGATTAAGGTCTGGGGAGTTTCCTTGGCCATGGACCCAACACATTGTGTTAGCTAATCCAAGTTTATAATTTTAAAAGGCCAATTGATCATTAGAAAACCCTTTTGCAATTATGTTAGCACAGCTGAAAATTGTTGTCCTGCTTAAAGAAGCAATAAAACTGGCCTTCTTTAGACTAGTTGAGTATCTGGAGCATCAGCATTTGTGGGTTTAATTACATGCTTAAAATGGCCAGAAACAAATAACTTTCTTCTGAAACTCGTCAGTCTATTCTTGTTCTGAGAAATTAAGGCTATTCCATGCGAGAAATTGCCAAGAAACTTAAGATCTGATACAACGCTGTGTACTACTCCCTTCACAGGACAGTACAAACTAGCTCTAACCAGAATACAAAGAGGAGTGGGAGGCCCGGTGCACAACTGAGCAAGAGGATAAGTACATTAGAGTGTTTAGTTTGAGAAACAGACGCCTCGCAAGTCCTCAACTGGCAGCTTCATACAATAGTACCCGCAAAACACCAGTCTCAACATCAACAGTGAAGAGGTGACTCCGGGATGCTGGCCTTCTAGGCAGAGTTCCTCTGTCCAGTGTCTGTGTTCTTTTGCCCATCTTAATCTTTTTTTCTTATTGGCCGGTCTGAGAGATGGCTTGTTCTTTACAACTCTGCCTATTAGCGTGTCACTTTGTCCCTTTATTCTCCCTGAGAGCAGCCATGTTCCTGCGGGCAATAGGATCTAACACTCCCACTCCTACAGGTTAACACTGGATCAGACTGGAAAAGCAGATAGGTTGCTGCTAGTACCAATCCTCCACACATCCTTTTCTTACTAGCACTGATTCTGCGGATAGCAGCTTACTTACCATGACTGAGATGTGGTTGCCTCATCTAGCTGTCTTAAGATGAATGCACTAAGTCGCTCTGAATAAATGTAAATGAGCATGGAGACGGATTCAGTAATTCTAAGTCTATGTGGATAACAGTGATGGACCAAGACTACTCTGAGCCCTCATCCCTCATTTCCATGGATAGAGTGGACATGCTGGTATACAGTATGACTGGGTAGTAATGGATTGGGTTAGTAATGGTCTATTTTTCACCTGGTCTCGAAGGGCCTTACATGGTGTTCTGGGAATACCATGTGAGGGCACAGCAAGACATTTCAATAGCATGCCTTCTTTAATCTTCAATGACATATCCATTTCTGATGGATTACCACATGCTTCTCTCTCTATCTGCGTCCAAATGCCTGTCTATTGGATTAAGCCCAGGGTGATATGTGAAGTGAAATAGAATGGTCAACAGAGAAAGCAGGCTGGTTCCACCGGGCTAGTGATGCCCTGCAGAGGAAGAGGAACATCTTGTGACTATCTCTAAAGTGGAACTCATGAGGATCCATTCTGATGCTGTGCCACCAGTAGTTACCGACAGTGAGTTGGTGCCCGATACGTTCTGCAGACAGACAGACGGATAGAGAGGGAAGGAGTTGTCTTTCCTGCACCCTGCTGGTGCTCTTGGCTGTGTGGACAGTACAGAGAGAGGGACCTTAAGAAGTCCACTCACACCACCCTCATTAAGGACCCACACTGAGGCCGCCTCGCGCTCATCAAACACATGCCATCTGCTCGAGGCTTGGTGTGCGTGTAACACGTGTGTACAATTTTCCCATATACACTGAGTATACAAATCATTAGGAACACCTGCTCTTTCCATGACATAGACTGACCAGGTGAAAGATATGATCCCTTATTGATGTCACCTGTTGAACCCTCTTCAATCAGTGTAGATGAAGGAGAAGAGACAGGTTAAAGAAGGATTTTTAAGCCTTGAGACATGGACTGTGTATGTGTGCCATTCAGAGGGTGGTTGGGCAAGACAAAAGATTAAAGTGCCTTTGAACGGGGTATGGTAGTAGATGCCAGGCGCACCGGTTTGTGTCAAGAACTGCAACGCTGTTGGGTTTTTCACGCTCAACAGTTTCCCGTGTGTATCAAGAATGGTTCACCACCCAAAGAACACCCAGCCAACTTGACACGACTGTGTGAAGCATTGGAGTCAACTCAACATTAAGAAGGTGTTGCTGGTGTATTTAAGGAGCTTAATTTGGCCGAAACAGGGTGTTGCCCTAAACACTCTCCAAAATGATCTATGATATCAGCCCATCCCTGTCAACTTCCTGACACGTCAGTTCCCTGTCTGACTGTAAAGTCATGGTCATGTAAATGGGACAGAGAAGCTGAAGAAGTTCCTTATTAAGCCCCTTTTCAAGCCACGGAGAGATATAACATTTCAAAAGCCTGCCTCTCTTTTGACACACCGGTTTTGATATCACTAATTAAGTTCCACTCCCCTCCATTTGCTTTCATGCCGTCGACACAGGTGAGTTAGCAGAGTGAGCTAATGGATAACGGGGAAGGGACAAAAGGTCCTGAGGAATTGGTATGCAAACGGGCGCCGCTCGCCAGGGCAGAGAAGGTCACACCGTGAATTTGACAGCACTCTTCTCGCGGATTGTGGGCCGAAAGGGAAAGAGAACGAGAAGGAGGGCGATAGAGAAAGAGTGGGCGTGAGAGAGAGAGAGAGAGAGGGAGAACCAAAAGAGAGCGTTGCAAAGCCAGGAAGTCAGACACGCCACCTCACCCCATCCGAAGTGTGACATCTCCCTCCCCACCCATCCTCCCAGGGTGTTGGTGGCCCTCCGCAGCAGGGAGAAGAAGGGGGGGTAAGTTAATCACCCACGTCCATGGCCTTTAGCTCCTCTCATTAGTGCTGTGCGGCGGAGCCGTACCCGATCCATTAGCGCCAATGCCGGTAATGACACTCCACAAGCATCGGGCGCCAGGCCAAGAGAATGGGCCACCGTCACACTTTTCATTACTGGGAAAGGAGGGAAAGGAGGGAGGAAGGAAGGGAAGGAAGGATCGTCCTTCCTGTTCCTGCTAAAAAAAAAGGAGCAGGAAGAGGAGAGGCAACCCAGCTGGGTTTTTATTATCAGGCCTTATAGCTGAAAGCCTCTCTCTCACACAAACACACATACCCTGTATATTGTACACTGGTGGTGGGAGGGCATAGCCTGATCTACACATTATGTAGACATTCTACGCACAAGCATACATTTATTTAACTTGGCAAGTCAGTTAAGAAGAAATTCTTATTTACAATGACGGCCTACCCCGGACAACTCTGGTCCAATTGTGCGCCGCCCTATGGGACTCCCAATCGCGGCCGGATGTGATAGAGCCTGGATTCGAACCAGGGACTGTAGTGACACCTCTTGCACTGAGATGCAGTGCCTTAGACCACTGCGCCACTCGAGAGTAGCGTGTCTGTAAGATGGCTATTCTGCAGCTCTGTTAAAAGACCTGGTATGAAATATAGGCCATGGGTGCACACACACACACTTATGCAATCACCAAAACACACACACTTGCGGCGGACACACACAGCCACTGAAGCAGCTCAGGGTGATCTGAGTGCTCTGTTTTGCACTCCTCTGGTTTCCGCTCTCTCTCCCTCTTAGGAGGGGGCATCTGCCTCCCTGTGAAGTTCAGGACCAGCAGGGTGCCTCTGCTTCCTCCTCTCTGTTCCTCTATCACTGGCCTCCCATAGTCAGACAGCTACGTTAAAAACACACGTCTGCCTCACAGCGCCCCCCCGAGGGCGGAAAGGGAATTCCAAGAACAAAAATGTAAACGCAACATGCAACAATTTCAAAGATTTAGCTGATTTACAGTTCATATAAGGAAATCAGACAATTTAAATAAATTCATTTGGCCCTAATCTATGGATTTCACATGACTAGACAGCCATGAGTTTTCCCCAAAAATAGGGCTGTATTACAGACATAAATACTCCTCAGTTTCATCAGCTGTCTGGGTGGCTGGTCTCAGACGATCCCGCAGCTGAAGAAGCAGGATGTGGAGGTCCTGGGCTGGCGTGGTTACATGTGGTCTGCGGTTGTGAGGTCGGTTGGACGTAATGCCAAAATCTCTAAAACAACGTTGGAGGCAGCTTATGGTAGAGATATGAACATTACGCTTTCTGGCGACAGTGCTGTCGGACATTGCCAATTGCATGCTCCCTCAAAACTTGAGTTTGTGGCATTGTGTTGTGTGACAAAACTGCACATTTTAGGGTTGCCTTGTATTGTCCCCAGTACAAGGTGCACCTGTGTAATGATCATACTGTTTAATCACCTTCTTTATATGCTGTACCTGTCAGGTGGATGGATTATCTTGGCAAATGAGAAATGCTCACTAACATGGATGTAAACACATTTTGAGAGAAGTAAGATTTGTATGCTTAAGGAACATTTCTGGGATCTTTTATTTCAGCTCATGAAACATGGGACTAACACTATAGATGTTGCGTTTATAAAAAACATTCAGTGTGTATACATATATATATATATAAATATACACACTGAGTATACAAAACATTAGGAACACATTCCTAATATTGAGTTGCACCCCCTTTTGCCCTCAATTCATCAGGACATGGACTCTAAGAGGTGTGGAAAGCGTTCCACAGGGAGGCTGGCCCATGGTGACTCCAATGCTTCCCACAGTTGTGTCAAGTTCACATGTCATTTGGGTGGTGAACCATTCTTGATACACACGGGAAACTGTTGAGTGTGAAACCCAGCAGCGTTGCCGTTCTTGACACACTCAAACCGGTGCACCTGGCACCTACTACCATACCCGTTCAAAGGCACTTTAATCTTTTGTCTTGCCCAACCACCCTCTGAATGGCACACAATACATGTCTCAATTGTCTCAAGGCGTAAACATCCTTTAATCTGTCTCCTCCCCTTCATCTACACGGATTGAAGTGGATTTAACAGGTGACATCAATAAGGGATCATAGCTTTCACCTGAGTTCACCTGGTCAGTCTATGTCATGGAAAGGCGTTCCTAATGTTTTGTCCACTCAGTGTATACAGCAGATTAGTAACTGGTGTGTTTGACCTGCAGAGTGGATCCCATGTGGTGGGATGTTGTTTTAACCATAATGTTCAATCACTTGGGTCACAACAGTTTGAAAGATATTGTTTCTGTTTCCTGTGATCAGTTGATTGTTGTTGAAGTTAGAAAAGACAGGTTATTGATGTGTGTGTTCCAGTACATGACAGGTTGTTGATGTGTGTGTTCCAGTACATGACAGGTTGTTGATGTGTGTGTTCCAGTACATGACAGGTTGTTGATGTGTGTGTGTTCCAGTACATGACAGGTTGTTGATGTGTGTGTGTGTTCCAGTACATGACAGGTTGTTGATGTGTGTGTGTGTTCCAGTACATGACAGGTTGTTGATGTGTGTGTTCCAGTACATGACAGGTTGTTGATGTGTGTGTTCCAGTACATGACAGGTTGTTGTTGATGTGTGTGTTCCAGTACATGACAGGTTGTTGATGTGTGTGTTCCAGTACATGACAGGTTGTTGATGTGTGTGTTCCAGTACATGACAGGTTGTTGATGTGTGTGTGTTCCAGTACATGACAGGTTATTGTTGATGTGTGTGTTCCAGTACATGACAGGTTGTTGATGTGTGAGTGTTCCAGTACATGACAGGTTGTTGATGTGTGTGTTCCAGTACATGACTGCTGCGGCTGCCGGGGCGTCTATGCAAGGGACCTACATTCCTCAGTACACGCCTGTGCCTCAGACAGCCGTCCCCGTTGAAGTAAGTCAGACACACACACACACACCTTTGTTTTACTATCCTTGTGGGGACCAAACAATTTATGACCATTCAAAATCATATTCTCCCTAACCTTAAACGTAACCCTAACTCTTAAACCTTAACCCTAAGCCTAAAATAGCCTTCTTCCTTGTGAGGACCAGTGAAATGTCTCCACTTTTTCCTTGTTTTACTATCCTTGTGAGGGTTTCTGGTACCCACAAGGATGGTAAAACCAAAAAACACACACACATGGATACACACTCATACACAGATGCATGCACACACTGGATGCACACACACACAAACACTCCTAAGGACAGAAATGCATACACACTCTCTCACACACACAGATAGACATAGATACACACACGCACAAACACTCACAGTGACACTGCAACATCCGCTCAATAAGAACGGCCAAGCACACGTGTTGCCACGGCTTGCTACTGTTGAGCGTGCCGAGTGTGCAGCTCAGAGCAGGCGGGCACACGCTGAGAAATGATGAGTGTGGAAGGCTGTCTGGAGGGCTGATGGCGCCGGCCCATTCAGATGGAGCATCAGCCTGTATCAGATGACAGGTGCTGAATTGAGACACACTGCCGGCGGAGCTGTCCCTCTCCCGGATGGCCGTGTGCTCAACACACACATCCTTCAGCCCCAGGCCCCTGGTTAGCAAGCGGCTGCCCAGCTGACAACGCCCTGACACCACCATCCATCTGTACAGCTCCATAGAGGAGATGATAATCAGGAGATAGCCACCCTTCATAAAGTCACCGGCTGGAGAGAGAGACTCGGAGACATAGCGCTAGCCCATGGGTTCTCTTGTTGTCTCTCTCACCTATTCCGTTCTCAATGCCACACATGGTGGATGCCACCATCAGTGAGGTTCTATATATCAGTGCTGTTGAGATGAGCTGCAGACAAAGAGTGTCTCGGAGGACGATGTGTAAACATGGTGTTGAGATGAACTGCAGACAAGGAGTGTCTCGGAGGACGATGTGTAAACATGGTGTTGAGATGAGCTGCAGACAAGGAGTGTCTCGGAAGACAATGTGTAAACATGGTGTTGAGATGAGCCGCAGACAAGGAGTGTCTCGGAGGACGATGTGTAAACATGGTGTTGAGATGAGCCGCAGACAAGGAGTGTCTCGGAGGACGATGTGTAAACATGGTATTGAGAGCGTCTTTGACATCTTGTTAAGGTGATGGAGGAGATGAGACCACGATGGCTGACGTTCAGTGAGGTTAGGACGTTAAGCCTTACAGTAATGAAACCCTTACCCTCTCACATGTAGCCTTGTGAGTTTTTCTTTTTAAGGCTACTGTGGTATTAGGTTTAGATGTATTTAAACAGATTCGTACATAATTATGCAGAGACACACATAGAATGTGATGTCATACAATATATTACTAGACGGTTATATTGCGTTACATGGAGGACGATGTCTCACGCCCACTTCCTTTTCCCGTAGGGAGTGGTCACGGATGCCTCTCCTCAGTCAGTGGCCCCCTCGTCGCATGACGTGAGTGGGCAGCAGCATCAGATCCAGGTGGACGGGTCCAGCGACCATGTTGCTTACTCATACCAGTCCAAGTGAGTACTGCTGCCATCTTCTCACTGTACATATCAACAACACATTACGATGACTAAGACCTGTCATTGTCTATCGTTATGCCGTATCGTAGCTGACTATTTGCTGCTTTGTTCTTTGACATTGAGTTTTTTGGGCTTGTTGACTAATTAAAAGGGATAGTTTACCCAAATGATCAATTATATATATGTTTCCTTACTCTGTAAGCAGTCTATGGACAGGGTATGACGACAATCCGTGCTTTGGTTTTGTTCACCTGGACACAAATGTTTTCAAATGCTGTCATACCGTGTCCGTAGACTGTTAACACTACACGGTATGGAAACCAATATGTAATTTTGTAATTTGAGTGAACTATCCCTTTATTGTCATTTTTAGAGTCTGTGCATTATGATGATTACCTTGCCTTTGATTCTCTCTCGTTGTGGTTCTTCTCTTCCTCATTAGATAGCGACAGATGAGGAGAATATTCCTGTGACAGTGTTGCCTTGAGACAGGGGGGTTGGCTGTACTGAGAATGTGGAGAGAAGAGAGATTGCTTCCAGATTGCCCAGGCACCAAAAAAGAGACACTTTTTCATTTCCTACCTGGCCTAAGAGAGTTACACAGAGAGAGAGAAAGAGAGGAGGGAGGGTGGGTTGGGGGGGTGAAGTCGCTGGGCACAGTGCAAAGAGTTGAAAATGTTTAGTCTGGCAACCTGCCTGGTGGGTTGGGCTTCAGCTTGACTTACTCAACTGAAAAAAATAAAAAATAAATAGGCAAATGTTCAATGCGCAGGTAGGTAGGTAGGTGATGAGTTTTATTTTGTAATTAGAAAAGGGGAAGTCAAAGTTTGACATACACAGAGATTGTCTTCCTTAGATATTAAGCTATGATTTCTTTTCACTTTTTTTTTCTCTTGTTAAATTTGAGTTTTCTAGATTTATTCGAAATAAGTGTTTTTCTTTCTTGAATCTTCATGGCCTTAATTTTAAGGGCGTCGGATGACTTTTTACAGAGAGTAAAGTCTGGCGTCTCGTTGAAAATAAAAAGCGATCTAAATCAGTCTCTTGGACCACTTTGATGGTACATGATACTGCAGGGGTTGAGCTAGAGACATTAAAACAAAGTCTATCACATAAGCTGTACAGATTTAATAGACAAGAGTTTCTTTTTCTTTTCTTCGTAAGAAGAAAACTTTGATAAATAATTATGTCAGAGGTTACTAAATCTAAGAGAAAAAAGTAAATGTCTGCTAAGGAAATGAGTGGGAAAAGATAAAAGCTTTGAGGAGATTTTTCACAATGAGGAGGGGGAAAAAGACACTGCATTGTAGAAAATGCAGTCGGTTGCAAATGCTGAACTTGTTTTTATTATCATAATTATTATTTTACATGGCAAGATTGCTGTTGATGACATTAGTGCTTTTATCTGCTACATTTGACCTTTTTTTATGAGCTTGATGGTGTTTTTAGCCCGCTTTGCTTGTCACACTATAAAAAAAAAAAGAACAAAGAAAAGAAAGAAAAAAAATCTAAAACAAACATAAAACGGTAGGAAAAAAAATGTGCGCAGTGATAAACTTCGTAGATTGAGTAGGAGCTTACGGTTTAAACCAATCAGTGCAAAAAGCAATAGAAGAAATTGTTGACAATTTCTGTAGTCTTTCCTAGTTGTGGATCAAATGCAGCCCAAGGATGGCCATTTTTATACCAAAGATGAAGAGACACTCTGATCCAGAGTTTTGTTGTTTTTCAGTTAGATTTTGTTGTTGATGCTGTTGATGTTATTGTTGATATTGTTGTTGTTGCTGTTGTCATTGTTGTTTTTAATTTGACCTTGATGGCCGGACCAGTCCGTACTTTTCCTTTCATTACAATTACACGTTTTGGCTAAAGCTACCTTCCACGGTTTTCGAAACTATCACACTGACTTCAAACAGTATTTGAACATATGATGCAACTAGTGGCAGTTCGACCTAATGTCCCTCTCTGCCACTTAAATTGTCTTTCCGCCTCTCATCTGTCGTGTTCCACTCTTGCGCCAACTATGGGGGCATTCCACCAGTCAACAGTAAACACTATAGGAAATATTGGGTAATGTTGCAGCTCGCTCCTCGGTCATTAATGCTTCGCTTCTGGCTTTGTTGGCTCCCTGATCTCTGCCTCGACGCCGTCTCTTCATCTCATTGGATCAATGACAACTGAACAAAACGGATACATTTTCTCCCCTCCCCGGGAGTCTCATCAACGTTACCCTGCATTTTTTCCCCCTCTCCAGTCATCCAGACAACACATAGCAAAACTCTCCGGCACTCTCTCATTTGTCTGCATGGACGTCAAACATGTCCTGCTATCCCAGGCACGATGTACTTAGGAGGACAGGAACTTAATTCAAGACTAGCATTGACACGTTAACCTCTGGTGTGCTTCGGTGTTTGATATATCTCTGAACTCCAAACATACAAAACGAACACATGGAAGCATAGTAGTGTTATCTGCTTTAGCAAACATTATCTCTCTTGAAGATCCATATTTATGGGTTGGATAAACACTACTGTACTCAGACCTAAGGGGTTATTTTCCAGACAGAATAGTGCACTACAATAATGTTGACAGTAACCTTTCAGCCAAGCCTAAAAAGCCCGTCTTCTCCGCCTCTAGACTCAGTAGCCTGTAAAGATCTCTGCCCCACTCCTTTCAGCCTTTCATCAAACCCCTATCCATTGTACACAGTACCCTGTGTCTGGAGCGCTGTGTGTCTCTATCCCCATTACAGTACCCTGTGTCTGGAGCGCTGTGTGTCTCTATCCCCATTACAGTACCCTGTGTCTGGAGCGCTGTGTATCTCTATCCCCATTACAGTACCCTGTGTCTGGAGCGCTGTGTGTCTCTATCCCCATTACAGTACCCTGTGTCTGGAGCGCTGTGTGTCTCTATCCCCATTACAGTACCCTGTGTCTGGAGCGCTGTGTGTCTCTATCCCCATCACAGTACCCTGTGTCTGGAGCGCTGTGTGTCTCTATCCCCATTACAGTACCCTGTGTCTGGAGCGCTGTGTGTCTCTATCCCCATTACAGTACCTGTATCTGGAGCGCTGTGTGTCTCTATCCCATTACAGTACCCTGTGTCTGGAGCGCTGTGTGTCTCTATCTCCATTACAGTACCCTGTGTCTGAAATGGGACCTTATTGCCTATATAGTGCACTACATTTGACCAGGCACTGCATCTCAGTGCAAAAGGCATCACTACAGTCCCTGGGTCGAATCCAGGCTACATCACATCCGGCCATGATTGGGAGTCCCATAGGGCGGCACACAATTGTCCCAGCGTCATCCGGGGTAGGCCGTCATTGTAAGTAAGAATTTGTTCTTAACTGACTTACCTAGTTAAATAAAGGTTCAATCAAATTAAATAAATAGGGCTCTGGTCATAAAATAGGGCTCCATGTTAAGAATAGGGTCCCATTCCGGACAACACCTCTGGGTCCCTGCCTGCCTGCTCACTGTGGTGCTAGAGCCATAAAAAGGCACCACTAATCTGACCAGGCTTCACTCTCTCTCTTCTCTCACTCTTCCTCTGTGAGGTTTTCCCTCTTTATTGGATAGTGCAGGAGCTGAACCACAAAACCAATTTTAGTCACATTCTCAATGAGCCTTGACGGGGCCCAATTTGTCTCCCCTCAGGGCATTGGGATCCGCTCCAGTGTCCCCCAAAGCCTCTTTTTTAGAGAAAAAGAGGGATTTTTGGTGTTCTTTTTTTCCGTTAACAATTGCACGTTTTGAGATCCAGCAGTTCATGTGACTCAAAGGAAGGCTGTGCATTGCGTTCTGGGAAAGATGGCAGTGACATCATGGGTCAGCTATGACATCGCACACAGAAATGTCTGTAACAATGTAATTGTTCATCGAGTGCCTTTAACGAAGCTTCCAAATGATTCCAATATCTACAGGATAGAAAAAAAGCACACGGAAAAGCTATCTTATATAAGGGAACCGTACATTTTTGAAGGAGTTGTGCTAAACTAGTACAAATGTACAACCTACTCTAAGGTGCTACAGTGAAAGCTGTCTTGGGCATGTGCCTGCTTTGTGTCCGTTGGTCTGTGACGCACTGGCTATTGTCGATCAACATTCATTTACTACAGTGGCTCATCCCATTGGGTTGTGCTTTTCACAACCAACACACAGGCAATGCAATCTGAGAAAATATAACCATTCGACAATCTGTTGTCCCGTAAAACATTCGACCCACATGTCTTCCATCCAGTGACAAGTCAATGATCAAATCTACTGCACCAATCTACCAACACCAGAGCTACTCAGCTGCCCACTGTCCCCAAACACCTCTCTCTTTCCTCTTTTCACTCACCCTGTCACTTCCCTCATCTTCTGCTTTCACTTTCCGAGTACAGAAAACTTTGAGATCACAGGATATATGCGCAAAGTCACCCACTTTACAATTCCAACAGACAAACAAACCCAAACGTCTGTGCCGTTTTCACACCAGTGACAACAACCTGTGTACATTTCTGCACGTCTCTCCGGGTAATAACATTGATTTTTGCTGCGTGGTTTTTTCGTGAGCAGGCGAGCTGCTACAGTAGGAGGTGTCCAGATCTTAGCTAGACCGTTGGTCGGGGTCGACGTTTGCTCCTCAACCTCCATGGTGTTCAAACTGTACCTGAAACGATGTGCTCTACATCATAGACCACTCTTACAGCTGCTACTTTAAGAGACAGACTAAAGAAGAAACCATTGATTAACCGTAGGAATCTGACCGCACTCACCTTTGATCACAAAACGCGCTACACATATTGTCACCGTCTAAGATTCAATAGCAATGACATACAAGGAAAATTAGGTGACAAATAGAAATGACCAAAAAAAAGCACACAACAGAACTGTATACGCTCCAAATTGCTACCAGAGATTCAAGAAAGACAAAACATTGAAGTGAGGAGAGGTTTCCCTCAATGGGGTAAGAGCGATATCGATGAGGTCATCACTGAAATGGCAGTATCAAGACTGACTGAACTCCTCTTTTATTCTACGCTAGTTGTAGCACAATGGCCGGGCAAGATGCCTGCTAAACATGTACAGTGATTCTCACTGCGTTTTAGGGAGCTGCAGTTAAAGATCTAGCTCGCTAGTCTATGTGTCAGAACAAACCAGCCAGAGAGGGTCATTGGCTCTACTACATTCGCTGACACACACACATACTCACTATTGCCAGACATTTCTGAGTATTACACACACACCACACACACACACACACACAGTGTTTCAGTCAGTGTGTTAGTCTTCTCATTATCTCTTCATCAGAGTACGGTTATCACTCTGCTCTTCATTGCTTACCATCAGTTACTTAGGCTCCATGGGGCCAACTTCCACGTGAGTAAATGTTCACGTTCTCTCCCATTGACATCAATGCATCACTAACCTAAACATAGACTTTAGTGGAAGTTAGGATTCGCCCCGATGTCTTTGGTATCTCCAGAGCAGCCGTGTTCCGTTTCAGTCTACTGTCTCTATCCAGGCTGGGCCACCGAGCTGCTTCAGTTCACTGCCCTTTTAACGCCGTCCATACCTCCAATCCGTCCATGTTGTGTCTGTCTCACTGCCTCCGTCCAGATATCAAGCCAGTCGGTTATATCTAGCTACCATATTCTATCAAGTCCTTAGGAGCGTATTCACCACAATGGCATTCCAAGTTGATCAATGTCATACCCCATTGTCATAGGTTTCTTGTGATTTCCCACATTGTGACTAGACAAGTGGTTTAGAGAAGACTGGCCCTGTGTCCAAAATGGACCCTATGTCTATATAGGGGATACTGTGTCCTATATTGGCACCCTATTCTCCATACATCGCACAACTGGACTGTATTATGACAGACGGTGCCTCAGAGTTGGGACTCCCGCAGTGTGACAGGAGAGCTCCGGGCTCGATATAACTCAACACTCTTTCAGCTCTTACCACCACGTAATTCAGTGGGGAAATTGCAAAAAAAAAAAAATATGTGTCCCATGCTTTTTAATTGATGCTCTGGTTCACCTTTGACGGGAGGCATCGATTGGCCACACATCCCCAGGAGCTCAGCCAACTGGCTAACCTAACACACACCTTCCTCGGAATGAAATAGCTCCCAGAGACGTCAAACACTATTGAGTAACTATCATTAGAAATGGCCAACCAAATTTGCTGAAGAAACCTCCAGAACTTTCATTAAGAGTCAGGATTATTATACAATAAAAAAAAAAGAGGAATATTTATTAGGACAGCAAAGCGGTTCTTAGATATTTTTTGTTTAGTTCTGTTCTTTGTTGTTTTTCTATTTTTCTTTGGGTCTTTTCTTTGGGTCAGCGCAGAGGAGGATGTGGTCATGCCTTATGCACGCCACTCAGTGTGTGCGATCCTTGATAAATATCTGTACATCTGTGGATGTTAGGATTAAACTTCGGTTTTAATGAGTTGTTTTTTTCTCTGAAGCTTTCAATAAAAAAAATGTGGAAAAATATCACGAATGTGCCTCGTTATTTGACTCTAATGTCTCAATCTTTGTAACTTCAAACATGGTCTTTGTTACAGTAAATATAAACGGTACTGCTTTTAGTGCTAGTGGTAGACACATATTGTCAACTACTAACTCTACCCCATCGCCTGTAATAAAACCCCTCCCTCCCATACCAATACACCTCCCTCTTTTAGTGCTAGTGGTAGACACCATATTGTCAACTACTACTCTAAACCCAATCTCCTGTAATAAAACCCCTCGCCTCCCTACCAATACACCTGCCTCTTTTAGTGCTAGTGGTAGACACCATATTGTCAACGACTAACTCTAACCCCCATCTCCTGTAATAAACCCCTCCCATACCAATACCCCTGCCTCTTTTAGTGGTAGTGGTAGAAACCATATTGTCAACTACTAACTCTACCCCATCTCCTGTAATAAAACCCCTCGCCTCCCATACCAATACACCTGCCTCTTTTAGTGCTAGTGGTAGACACCATATTGTTCAATGACTACTCTAACCCCATCTCCGTAATAAACCCCTCCCATACCAATACACCTGCCTCCTCTTTTAGTCTGGTGGTAGACACCATATTGTCAACTACTAACTCTATCTACCCCATCTCCTGTAATAAAACCCCACGCCTGCCCTCCATACCAATACACCTGCCTCTTTTAGTGGTAGTGGTAGACACCATATTGTCAATACTAACTCTA